>NW_012103821.1:875392-899010 GCF_000951045.1 Mandrillus leucophaeus
TTATACACTAAATATAATATAATTATATAGGGTACACAATTCAGCTTACAAATGAACATAAGAGAGAATATAGTAGTTTTTAAAAAATGAAAACAAACTTCTCACGGTAATATCATGAACATAATTAAGACCTTAAGCATTGTATTTATCACTCCTAGAAATGTCTTCAGGTAGCATATTGCATGCACACTGACACTAAGAATTAAATGTGTAAGTGTATGTGTGGGTGTGAGGGTGTAATGGGCTTGTCTAACATATATAAGCATGCGTTACTATGTGTCAGTATAGTTCCTATTGAATATGTTATTGAACTTGCTAGAATAATTATAAACAAAGCAGAAGACACAGGGATGCATAGGATCACAAAATGAAAAACGATTACACTGAAACGAAGTCATTAAATACCAAATAAAACCCTTGATATAATAGCATATGAACATCTTTATTAATATTTTCAGTAACAAGATTGAGTAGTGGGTTTAGTAGATACTGTAATTTTGAGGTAGTGCTAAGTTAGATTCTATTTTGAGAGATCTCTGGTTTATATTACTGACAAGTTCATAGATACTATTAATACTACTGTCCCTTGTCATCTACAATAGCAAATGCTAATCTGCAAGTAAAGATGTGTGAAATAAAATACATGTTTTTTTTTTTTTTCTCATCCATATTCTTGGAGCTTCATGAACTCCAAGTTCATGGAGTAAAGACATTTTAACTATGTCTTTACTCTGCTGTGTTGTCCACCAGAGTCTGTGTTACAGATTAAGAAATAGAGTGACTCTGTGTTTGTTTATGATTGAAAATAAATTCTGGTTTCATATCTCAGGATTTGGGTTTTGGGAGAATAATAAATAATGATGTGAGTATATGTCTCTCAAAATCAGGGAGAATACAGCACCTACTCAACATAGCTATTTATGAGATAAACATAAAGTTCTTTCAATGGAGCTGTACAGCATAAATACTCAATTAATGCTGGTTATTGTTGTTAATTATCTTACTGCCATCTTAAATATGAGAAATCTCAGGCTTAGAGTGGTTGAATAACTCACTCATTTATGTACGGCAATAATGGTGAGGCCAAAATCTGAACACAGGCAGTCTGCCATCTTCCTAATTATTATTCTCCTCACGTGCACAAAATGGGGTTTTTTGAATCACACACTCGAAACTGAGCATGACACTTCAACTTAGATGCTGCTAAACTGGCACCATAGGATCAATAACTCTGTCTTGTTTATACCTTAATTAAAAGGAAATCTCAACACCACCTGCGTCCTTACAATCTGAATCCTGGAAAACTAACATGGTGAGGCCTGGTGGGCAATACAGCAGCGCAGAGCCAGCAGCCTCTGAGTCCTCAGAGCCAGGAGGCTTCAGAGCATGGAGTTCCTTGCAGGCAAACACAGCAGCAGCAGCCTCAGGATGCCACATTAACCATCCATATGCAGGGGCACCATTTGAATCTTCTGTAGTGCCCTTGCAACTTAAAATCGATTTCTATAATAAAGGGATTTGGGTTCTTTTATCTCATTTTTGGAATTTCTTCTAGAATAAAAATCACCTGCATATTCCAAAAAGAAAGGAAGGATAGCTTGACGAACAAAGTTGGAATCCTACGAACAGGTTTGGCCATTATGAACCAAGTGTGGTAGTGCTACTAATCTTCTGGGATTATTTTATTTCTTTATTTATTCCTCGTTTATAAATGACAGATCAGAATGAAAAATTAACCTCATAGCAGTTACAGAGGAGTCACTCCCATTTTCCCCTGAACAGGGCCATCTTAACTCTTGAACTTGAAACTTGCTTCAAATACAAGGATTGGAAATTCTTTAATGAGTATTTAACTGCATTCTCTTTTGGAGTTATATGCCAGTGTCACACTTAAATCAAACAGGGCTCCTACATCTTTGAATGGTTAGATTTTCTTTGAGATTTCCAATTATTTCCAGTTATTATAATCTGACAATTCTCAGAAATATTACTGGACAGCAGTGCTGCTGTGTTGCACACATGTAGGGAGACTCCTTAACATTAATATCTGTGTGAATGATGTCATCTGGAATTATGCAGTGCAAAAACTTCTTGGCCACGGACTGAGTCCCCATTTGTCAGCCCCTTTTGTATTATGGTTGCCCTGATTGCTATGGATTCTAGTTAGATGGTCAAAAAAGAGGTAGAACAAATGAGGCAGTCTAATGCAGACATTTGATGAACTGTTTAAGGAATAGGTACTTTTAGTTGTGATACATTAATTAATTTTTAAAGATGCTATAGAAAGTGATCCATTATCATCAGATTATTTTTAACAGTATATTTAATATGATTATAATTAATAATGGCACAGTGTTACAATTGTACATGTATAAATTAGTCAAATAATTTTTAGGTACAATAATTTGATTTTCTTTACTATGTCAAAGTGTTGTGTATTTTTTGTCACATATTTTCATACATATTTCCAAACTAGACTTTAATAATATTGAAATAATTTATAATTAAGCCAAATTAGTCTTTAATAAAGTTTAACCAATTTGTAATTAAAGAAAACAAAAATAAAGTGTCCATTTATAATTTTTTTTTTTTTTTTTTTTAGATTGAGTCTTGCTCTGTCGCACAGTCTTGCTCTGTTGCCCAGTCTTGCTCTGTCGCCCAGTGTTGCGATCTCAGCTCACTGCAAGTTCCACCTTCCGGGTTCACGCCATTGTCCTGCCTCAGCCTCCCATGTAGCTGGGACTACAGGCACCTGCCACCACGCCTGGCTATTTTTTTGTGTGTGTGTGTTTTTGGTAGAGACGGGGTTTCACTGTGTTAGCCAGGATGGTCTTGATTTCCTGACCTCGTGATCTACCCATCTCTGCCTCCCAAAGTGCTGGGATTACAGGCGTGAGCCACTGCGCCCGGCCATCCATTTGTAAATTAACCAACACCCCATTATTTAAAAAATGCTCAAATTTGACTTTTCCTACCTAGATATAACAGCTGAAGCCCCAGAATGAAGAGAATAGTCCTAAAGAATGCTACTGTAACATCTTTGCTAGAGATTCAAAACAGTAGCTCAGAACAGGTTTGGCAGCCCTTAGAGTTTATCACAAAATTTGATCTTACATATAAGAGTATTTAAGAAAGATTAAATAGAAATTATCAGTGAGCGAGAATTTCTTTGAAGATAGTGTTCTGAAGACTTCACAAATATCCATTACTGCCTTAGCCATCTAAGCAAGTCTGAGCATACCTCCTAAGCCACGGCTGTCCAACAGGGAACACTGGGTTTGGTGCCTGACATTAGAATGCAAAAAAGGTGAAAAACAGGAGTCAGGTAGGAATGTCTGTCATGGCTGAACAAAAGAAATGAAGAGGATTGATAACAATTCTTCTTTGAATGTCTGATAGAATTCTGTGGTGAATCTGTCTGGTCCGGGACTTTTTTGTTGATAATTTTTAAATTATTATTTCAATCTCGCTGCTTGTTATTGGTCTGTTCAAGGTATTTAATTCCTCCTGATTTAAGCTAGGAGGGTTGTATTTTTCCGGAAATTTATTCATCTCTTCTAGGTTTTCTAGTTTATATATGGAAAGGTGTTTATAGTAGCTTTGAATGATTTTTCCTATTTCAGTGGTGTCAATTTTAATACCCGCTGTTTAATTTCTTAATGAGGTTATTTGGATTTTCTCTCTTGTTTTCTTGGTTAATCTTGCTTATAATAGTCTATCAATTTTTTATCTTTTCAAAGAACCAGCTTTGTGTTTTATTTATCTTTTGTGCTGTTTCCTTTTTTTTCAATTTCATTTAGTTCTGCTCTGATCTTCTTCTGTTGGATTTGGGTTTGGTTTGTTCTTGTTTCTCTATTTCCTTCAGGTGTGACCTTAGAATATCAGTTTGTGCTCTTTCAGTCTTTTTGATGTAAGCATTTAGGGCTATGAACTTTCCTCTTAGCACCGCCTTTGCTGTATGCCAGAGGTTTTGGTATGTTATGTCATCATTGTCATTCAGTTCGAATAATTTTTTAATTTTCATTTTGATTTCGTTTCTGACCCAATGCTCATTCAGGAGCAAGTTATTTAATTTCCATGTATTTGCATAGTTTGGAAGCTTCTTTTTGGAGTTGATTTCCAGTTTTATTCCACTGTGGTCTGAAGGAGTGCTTGATATAATTTAAAATTTCTTAAATGTATTGAGGCTCGTTTTATGGCCTAACATATGGTCTATCTTAGATAAAGTTCCATGTACTCTTGAATAGAATGTGTATTCTGCAGTTGTTGGGTGAAATGTTCTGTGTATATCTGTGAAGTCCATTTGTTCCATGGTATAGTTTAAATCCATTGTATTTGTTGACTTTCTGTCTTGTTGACCTGTCTAGTGCTGTCAGTGGAGTATTGAAGTCCCTCACTATTATTGTGTTGCTGTCTATCTCATTACTTAGGTCTATTAGGAACTGTTCTATAAATTTGGGAGCTCCAGTGTTAGGTGCATTTATGTTTAGGATTATGATATTTTCCCATTGGACAAGAACTTTTACCAATCCTTTTGACACTGTTCCACAAGACAGAGAAAGAAGGAAACCTCCCTAATTCATTTCATGAAGTCAGAATCACCCTAATACCAAAACCAGGAAAAAACATAACCAAAAAGAAATCTACAGACTGATATCCTTGATGAACATAGATGCTACAATTCTTAACAAAATACTAGCTAACCAAATTCAACAACATATCAAAAAGATAATCCACCATAATCAAATGAGTTTCATACTAAGGGTGCAGGAATGATTTAACATATGCAAGTCAACAACTGTGATACACCACATAAACAGAATTAAAAACCAAAATCACATGATCATCTCAATAGATGCAGAAAAGGCGTTCAACAAATCCAGCATCTGTTTATGATTAAAACTCTCAGCAAAATCAGCATACAAGGGACATACTTTAATGTAATAAAGGCCATCTATGACAAACCCACAAGAAACATAATACTGAAAGGGGACAAGTTGAAAGCACTCCCTCTGAGCACTGGAACAAGACAAGGATGGCCACTCTCACCACTTCTCTTCAACATAGTACTGGAAGTTGTAGCCAGAGCAATCAGACAAGACAAGGAAATAAAGGGTATCCAATTCAGTAAAGAGGAAGTCAAACTGTCACTGTTTGCTGACAATATGATAGTTTACATGGAAAACCCTAAAGACTCCTCCAGAAAGCTCCTAGAACTGATAGAAGAATTCAGCAAAGTTTCCAGATACAAGATTATTGTAAACAAATCAGTAGCTCTTCTATACACTAACAGTGACTAAGCAGAGAATAAAATCAAGAACTCAAGCCCTTTTAAAATAGATGCAAAAAAAAAAAAAAAAAAGACTTAGGAATATACCTAACCAAGGAGTCAAAAGACCTCTACAAGCAAAACTAGAAAACACTGCTGAAAGAAATCATAGACAACACAAACAAATGGAAACATATCCCATGCTCATGGATGGGTAGAATCAATATTGTGAAAATGGCCATACTGCCAAAAGCAATCTACAAATTCAAGGCAATCACCATCAAAATACCACTATAATTCTTCAGAGAATTAGAAAAAACAATTCTAAAATTCATATGGAACCAAAAAATAAAAATAAAAAATAATAATAAAAAAAAAAGCCCACATAACCAAAGCAAGACTAAGCAAAAAGAATAAATCTGAAGGCATCACGCTACCTGATTTCATACTATACTTTAAGGCCATAGTCACCAAAACAGTATGGTACTGGGTATAAAAATAGACATGTAGACTAATGGGGCAGCATATAGAACCCAGAAATAAACCCAAATACTTACAGCCAACTGATCATCAACAAAGCAAACAAAAACATAAAGTGGGGAAACGACACCTTATTCAACAAATGGTGCTGGGATAATTGGCAAGCCACATGTAGGAGAATGAAACTGGATCCTCATCTTGCACCTTATACAAAAATCAACTCAAGAAGGATCAAGGACTTAAATCTAGGACCTGCAACTATAAAAATTCTAGAAGCTAACATTGGGAAAACCCTTCCAAACATTGGGTTAAGGAAGGATTTCATGACCAAAAACCCAAAAGCAAATGCAATAAAAACAAAGATAAATAGCTGGGACCTAATTAAACTAAAGAGCTTTTGCAAGGAAAAAGGAACAGTCAGCAGAGTAAACAGACAACCCACAGAGTAGGAGAAAATCTTCCCAATCTATATATCTGACAAAGGACTGATATCCAGAGACTACAACAAACTAAAATCAGTGAGGGGGGAAAAAAAAAATCCCATCAAAAAGTGGGCTAAGGACACTAATAGATAATTCTGAAAATAAGATATACAAATGGCCAACAAACATATGAAAAAATGCTCAGCATTACTAACGATCATGGAAATGCAAGTCAAAACCACAATGCAATACCACCTTACCCCTCCAAAAATGTCCATAAAAAAATAGATACTGATATGAATGCAGTGATCAGGGAATACTTCTATGCTGCTGGTGGGAATGTAAACTAGTACAGCCACTATGAAAAATAGTGTGAAGATTTCTTATAGAAGTAAAAGTAGAACTACCATTTGATGCAGAAATCCCACTACTATGTACCCAGAAGAAAAGAAGTCATTATTCAGAAAAGATACTTGCACCTGCATGTTTATAGCAGCACAATTCACAATTGCAAAATGGTGGAACCAACCCAAATGCCCATCAAATATGGAGCAGTGTATACTGCTCAGGTGATGGGTGCAGCAAAATCTCACGAATCACCACTGAAGACCTTACTCATGTAACCAAACACCACCTGTACCACAATAACTTATATAAAAAAATTAAAAATAATACAAAAATAAATGAAGAGGACTGTGATGGGTGCATCTTGCATTTTCAGTTCCTAGTTATGTAAAGCAAACGAGCAAACATTTTCCCAAGGACAGCATGGACACCAAAGCCTGATGTCATTCAATAGGTAATTTGGGAATCTCTAAAAGAGATCTGCCTACCAAAGGGAATCAGAAAGGCTGATTTACTTTTTATTAGAAAGACTGTTTGACTTGTCCAAGGAATGCATGGGGGAGATTTCAGAAGTTAGGTGGAGTTTGCCTTGCCAGGAGCCTTGAAGAACAGTAATAATAGCCTCAGCCACATACAATTTTGTCTTTTTCATCACATGTTCCCTCTGATCCTGATCCTGCAGGAGGACTGAAATGGAGCCTAGTGAGTATGGGAAAAGGTGAAATACAGAAGAGGATAGAAATTATCTGTGCTGACACTTCTTCCTGCAAATTTCAGAGCCTAGACTAGGCCTGAGCTGGGAGAGTAGGTGAGAATTGGGTTGGAATTTAACAAAGTGGGGAGCACTTTAAACAGGATGAGAGATTGAAATGTTTATATTAGATGTATTGATATTAAATGAGATATTCTTAAAAAGTGAAAATAAGACTGGTTATGAACAAATAAAATTCATCAGAAAAAATAAGAACTATGCCAAAGATATCAAATGACAGAGGTTTAAAACGTAGTGATGAAAAAGAACATTTGACAATTACCTTCATAATCAGAAAGTCTTTTTCTTTGTAAGCTATTAGAATTGTGATATCATATTCTGTTTCCATTTCATTCTAAGGGATTTATTTTTCCAAATTTATTTTTTAACCTGTTACCTCATATATTTCATTTTGATTTCTAATTATTTTTAAATAAAATAATCCCTAATTTCTTAAGTTTCTAGAAAATGTGTAAGGGTTGTTGATTTTTGTTCTAACAGTAAGCATTTCAAAATACTTTCTGTCTCTGATTGTTTGGTGCTAAATTTCTTGCCATGTTTTATCCCATAGATTACAAAAAAAATAAATATCCAGTGATCCTTTTACTGTTTTTGTTTAAATCCCTTAAAAGAGGATATTTTTAATAACTGTCATTTTCCAAAAAGCGGTATGGAGATAGTTTCATTATCTCCTAATGAAAAGGCACAATTGTCTCATAAAACTAACATTTATAATTTTTTGAATAAACGTATACATTGACCCTTCCTAGTCTTAAAACTTAAGATTTATATTTGTCTCATTGAAATTCCTTCCTCAGGAAACCAATCCTCAGGCAAGGTAGTGAAACTTACTGTTCATCACACCCAGAGAATGAGATGCCAGAACCTCACCCATCATGGTTGCTTCCTTACCCCTCCCTAATTCCTGCTTTCTCAGCTTCCCAGCTGTTTAATGTATAAATCCCTCAACTTTAGTTGGCTGGTGAGATGGATCTGAGACTATCTCCCATTCCCCTTGGCTGCAGCACCCGATTAAAGTCTTCTTCCTTGGAAATACTTATTGGCTCAGAGACAAGAAAACAAACAAACAAACAAAACATTGTTTTTCTTTGCTGTTGCTCATTATTTCCATAGCTTTCTTCTTCAGCTGCAATCCTGGAATGAATTCCACTGAATATCAGTGATGGGCATTTGAAAAATGCATTAATTTTTGCATCCTTGCTAAATACATAATCATCCAGTAATTGAAGCATACAATTTTAGTCAACACAATTGCTAAAATTGATCACACTTTTACTGTTATTATTTTATTTCCATTTGAAGAATTGCAGAATAAAAAAAAAAACTTACTGATATATGTGACTGAATTATTCCTATTTTATAACTTTCCATTAAAAGATTTTTAAGACAGCACCAATGAACTAGAGTGGAAATTTATTCCACAAATTACATGGTATCAAAACAATACTCATTTCATACTAAAGATAATTTTCATATTTATTCATAAATAAGATATATTTCCAGCTGGTCTCTTCCAAAGTTCTGTATATGGTTGTTTAAAATAATTCAAAACATAACAGATACTTTTGATGGATAATAAGCATTTTTACATTCTCTAATAAATTTTAGAAGATATTAGGGGCAATTCTAAAAAAAAAATACAGGTAAAAGTAAATAGCTTCAGTGATACATAATTTCCTAACACGAGATGGAACAAAACAATTTTTAAGGTCTCTTTCTCTTCTATGATTATTCAAAATTCTTGACATTATTCTGTCTATGCTGTTGAAGTCATTGCTGGTATCAGATATATCTAAGTTATAAACACTATTTTTACTTAAACTTTGATTAAATGAGTTCAGTCATCACATCTTGTAGCCGCAGAGCTGTATTATCTCTTGGTCTTTTGTTTCAAGGTAGAATTTTCTTGTGATCTACTGCTATTTAGAACAAGATAGCATTTTAAAATTTAGGTCTATGTCAAATATATAGGATTTGTCTTTACATATGAAGCATACTCATAAATCATTTTAAACATTTTTTTTTGTAAATCAGAACACTGTAAATTAGAAATTGTATTATTCATAAAGTCTTATTTTCAAATGTATATAATTAAATGAGACCAACATTATGATTCTGAGATCATTTATAGTCTTCTATTATAAGACATACATATTCATTAATAACTTTTATTTTTTACTTATAATATGCATACTAGGTTAGTTTGGATGCAGTTTCATGCCAATGTGGTTATACATTAAATACATTCACCTTTGTCTCTGAGTGAATGATTCTGAGGAATATTCAGAGGGTAATAAAATGTACTAACAAATTTAATTTCTTATTATTTACTGAAATCAATTTAGAATATCCACACGGGTCTAAATCTTTGTCTAATAAGTACCTATTATCTATCTATTTGGACCCTTTATATGCTTTTCAGGAAGAAAAAACAAGTATTTCAGGGACATAAGTAGGAAATGAAGAACTTCAGTAGCACTCAAGCTCTGTTGCAGTCACATGCATTCCACTTGACACAGACATTTTACCTGAATATGTAGCCCTGATATTCTATAAACAACATTTATTAGATATTTTCAACCAGGGCAAACAACGTATACTTCCAAGTACTTCATTGTTTGAAGGGCATTAGCATCCTGTAATTTGTAGAGACTATGGTCTTCATGATTCTGTTTTATAAGCTACTAGATAAGCCAAGCTAGTAACTTACAACTCCAAATCACAAACCTTATGCAATTGAGAGAAAAGGCATTTATTCTTTCACATATAATATTATGGCAATTTCTGGGGAATCACAGCATGAACAAATACAATAACTTAAGTTTATGTTCTTTCTATTATAAATCTGGAGAGTTAGGAGGCAATATGAGCTGCACTGAGTTCCGAGAATGTATAATGAAGATCAAAGCAGAAGGAATATGTATATAAATCCTTACAGAAAAATATATATTTCCAATACTAAAAATATTACTGTATTAATATATAATGAATACATAATATATGCAATATATTTACTCTGTGTTGTATATTATTATATATCACTATATACTTGAAATATTATATATATAGCATCCATAATATTTAGACTAAAAATTGTATAAGAAACCTAGGGAATGCATGGGCTTGATTTTATATATGATACTTTCTCAAAAATAAATTACTGCCCTGTTTCAACAATTAATTTCTGAGTCTAAAATCTAGTACTTTGATGTGTCATGCAAGGGATTATATTTCACATTGTGTATGAAATGCAAGATATTTTGGCACCAATTTCTCATACTATAAAACATTATGTTAATTTAATACTCTCTGAATTGTGTATTATATATAAATATGTTGGCATCACTAAATATTTTGAGTGCAGACTTAGCTACTATAGCTCAAATAGCTCCTTAATTGTAATCACTTCACAAATTATTCTGCCATAGCAATAAGTATAGTATACTGTAAAAATGAGTGAAAATTATGTTTATAATAACAGAAATCTTGAGTTTAAATTGCTACTACATTTTCACTGTGAAGAATTATTGTAAAATATGAAATTTAATGGTGAATGTTAATGTAAAATCTCAAACATTATTTAAAGTGCCATCTCTGTGTTACAGTATAGTTACACGGATTTCTTTTTTCATGCTCCTAATGGAAATTTTTTTAGGATAACTTTAGAAAATGGAGGATCATATTACAGGCAAAGAGATATTAGAGTGTTTATTACAACACAAATGAGAAAATAAAAATTGAAAGTAATAAGTGACTTTCTCAGAGTCACAAAACCAGGTAATCAGAGAGCTGTAATCCAGTTCTTTTGCAGTACAATAGCAAAATATTCACGGACTATAGACATGGCAGTTTTTTAAAATCTTAATTCCATATTGTACAGGCTTTTTGCCCTTGACCAGTCATGTAACCTCTCTCAGCGTTATTACAAGAAAAGCAACAATTAAAAAAAAACAAGAGTGATGACAATAATGCATCACAGGTTTTTGTGAAAATTATGTAAGACAAGTTTGGAAGCACAGTGGGTTTAGGCCTTAGTTTAGTGCTTTGCACAGAAGTGTTTAATAAATATTACCTACTATTTTTATTATATTTGCTTCTATTAATATCATGGATCCTTGTACAGTATCTGTTTCACTGGGCCTGGTTGCCAAAACTCAGCCATTAAAGAAGTTCCCCAATTACTAGT
Organism: Mandrillus leucophaeus; assembly: GCF_000951045.1. Lineage (NCBI taxonomy): Eukaryota > Metazoa > Chordata > Mammalia > Primates > Cercopithecidae > Mandrillus > Mandrillus leucophaeus. Next base: position 886,867 of record NW_012103821.1, read on the forward strand.
TGTATATAAGTATCCAGCATCATCATCATGTAGATGATGTCAGTGGATGTCATCAAGTCAGAGTCACCAGACATACATTCTGTCTCTCAGTAACATGGGTTATGTGTGCGACAGGGACTAGGAATACATTAACTCTGGCCCATTCACATAATTCACCTACAATAAATTCTCTAAAAGCTCAATTCTTTCATATCCTTCTTTATACCTAAAACAACAAAATTCCAAACCTGTTTTCAGTCAAATTGTTAACTATCTGGTGGCTGTACTCGGCTAAACAATTAAATATTGTCTGAGAAAAATCACACAGACCTTTTGACTTTCATACAGGTCTTTCAATTCATAGAGCTCTTCAACAGTGCCTGAAAGTTCTCCCACATTTCACTAGTATGTTATTTCTCTGTCTCCAAAGCAAATAGTTCCTACTTTCTCCTCACACTGCAAATTTTCAGTTCTATATTCTGTAACTTTTCACCTGCAAGAACTAAAACATTGTCTCGAACTTCCTTGTGAAAGTCAAAAAAATCAATCAGGAGTTCCTTCATTTTGCAAGCAATAAACCAATCTGCATATATAATCTGTACCCACTCTCTCTGCATTTTCTCCAATTACGATATTTTTGGTCATCGACGTGCTTCTCTCCCCTATGTCTTTCGTAGGTTTGAAACTCAATATTGTTAAGATATTAATTCTCCTCAAATCCATGTATAGATTAAATAAATTTCTAATAAAATTACAAGCAGAATTTTAGAAGAAATTTTCAACCTCTACCCAAACTCATACATAAATGCAAAGGGCATAAAATATATAAAATGACTTAAAAAGAAGAAGATGGAAGGTCAACAGTACCTAATTTTAATATTCATTCAAAAGTTACATTTCTCACAATGATATGGTATTGGCATATAGACAATTAGATCAATGGAACAGAGTAAATAGTTCAGAAATAGAGCCACATATGTATGGTAAATTGATTTTCAACTAATATGTAAAAATATAGTAAAAACAATCTTTTCAATTGTTAGAACAATTGTATATCCATATGCCAAAAATAACTTTATCCATGCCTGATATTATATAAAATAATTAAGTCAAAATGGATCATTCCTAAATCGGATGCCTAAAATGTGGGAGTTTTAGAATAAAACATAGAGAATATCTTTGTGCTTGTGCGTTAGGTAAAAACACCAAATAAACAATCCATTAAAGAACAAAATGAAAAGTTGGACTTCACAAAAATAAAATAAAAAACTTCCACTTTTTGAAAGATATTCTTGAGATGAAAATATAAAGCACAAATCAGGAGAAATACTTTCACGTTATATTTGTTACAATGACTTGCATGTAGATTGTATAAAGAACTTTCCAAACACTATAAGAAAACACAAAAAACAATTTTTTTGGGTGCCAGATTTTAATATATACTTCATCAAAGTGGAGAAAGGAAGGGAAATCTTTCTGGTCCTGAAAAACCAAGTTTAATTGTTGACTCCAGTTAGGACTTCACATTCTGCCTAAAGCAGAATTAAAACTGCTCCTTTTGTGCTTCTATAATATCTCTTTAAGTATAATACTTCACAGTGTATTACAGTAATGTATTTATATATCTAAGTCCTCTATTGTAAATATAGGATGAACTGTACATAATTTTCCACCTTGATCTCCTTAATCAACTACCTACCAAAAATACTAACAAACAAACATGGACTTGAACTCATAGTAACTACTACTTAAATTTTAAGGTAAATATAAATAATGCAAAGTGATACAATAATAGATTGTATTTATTGTCGCTCAACATATGATAATGGGATGACTGTGGGTATTGTTCATGTGGTCTACTTACATTGGCTATCAGGGACTGCATTTGGTATTCTAGTGAATGAAATAAAGGCATAATGTAAAAGCTAATTATATATACTGATCCTAATTTTAAGTAAGAAACATAGATGGAGGTAGTAGAATAATAAATGCTAGCTTTAGTCTGTCTTTTAAGAAAATACATTTTTAAAAATTTTGGTTTGGCAGAAAATCATTGCTACAGTTTTCATTTGAGAAATATAAACATGATTTTATATATTACCATAAACATATTTCAACTGAGTATATTCACCAAAGCAGATTCCAGATCATCCTAAGTCTCCAGTCAGCTTTCATTTGGGGCTCTAGACTCTTTTCAGTCTATCTCTGTTCATGGCCCTTTTGAAATCAATGGAAACTCCCTGTTCAAATCAACAATATGAGGGAGGGTATGAAACTGAATAGAAAAAGTGACCTTTGAGATAGCATTGCTCTTGAAATTGAAATGTTATCTTGGTTATTATAGAACTCAATGCAACATATTTCCTATTTCAAGGGCAGTAAAGTTACGTCTTAAAAAAGTGTTCCTGAAACTGCCTTTCATATTGAGCCGCATACTGGTGAGTTAAAACTGAATTGAGATTTTAGGAATGAAGATTATGGAAAAAAATGTAAATAAAGTTGCTTTAAAGAAGGTTTATGAACTGATTGTTAACTGCAATAATGATTTTGAAACTACTGGAATATATCAAACAGAAAACAACTACCATTTCAATTTTTAAATCACTTCAGAAAACTAATATATTAAAACTTAAAATACAATGGCATTGGCCGAGGAGGGTGGATCACCTGACGTCAGGAGTTTGAGATCAGCCTGACCAACATGGAGAAACCCGTCTCCACTAAAAATACAAAAATTAGTTTGGCATGGTAGTGCATGCCTGTAATCCCAGCTACTTGGGAGACTGAGGCAGGAGAATCGCTTGAACCCGGGAGGCGCAGGTTGCGGTGAGCCGAGATCGGCCATTGCACATCAGCCTGGGTAAACTCTGTCTCAAAAAGAGCCAAACTCTGTCTCAAAAAACAAAACAAAACAAAACAAATATAGTGGCATTAATTACATGTGCAATGTTGTGCAACCATAACCACTAACTACTTCTAAAATTTTCCATTACACCAAATAGAACTCTGTACCCATTAAGCAGTAACTTTCCTTTCCCTCCATCCCAGCCCCTGGTAACGTCTAATCTACTTTTTGTCTTTTTGAATTTTCCTATTCTAGATATTTTAAATACATGGGATCATACAAATCTTTCCCTTTATGTTTGGCTTATTTCACTTAGTATAATATTTCCAAGGTTTATCCATATTGCAGAATACAACCCAATTTCATTTATTGTTATACCTGAATAATAATTGCATGTATTTATCACATTTTGTTTATTCATTCATCTCTTGATAAACACTTGACTTTTTTACACCTTTGGCTATTGTAAATAATGTTGCTATAATCATTTACATGTAAGTATCTGTTTAAGTCCTTAATTTCAATGTTTCTTTATATTTACAAGTGAAATCGTTGAGCCATATTTTAACTCTATATTTAACTTGTTTAGATACTGTCTAATTGTTTTCCGCAGTGGCTTCATTAGTGTGGATTTCCACCAGGAAAGTATGACAGTTCCAATTTCTCCATATTCTCCCCATAATTTCTTAATTTTAACAGTATTTTATGGATTTTTTCAAGATATTCTACATATAACGTCATGTTATCTATGAATAAAGATAACTATTTCCTTCTTTCCATTTGAGATACCTTTTATTCATTTTTCTTTCTTAATCACCCTGGTGAGAATATTCAATACTATTGAATAGAAGAAGTAAAAGCAGATATCCTTGTATTTTTTCTTACCGTAAAAATTGGCTTTGGGTCACCTACTATTGTATGGTGTTAGTTGTGGATTTTTAAAAATATGGTCTTTATTATGTTGTAAATATGTATTTCTCATGATGTTTTAATGAGTGGCTTTTTTTCATGAAAGCGTTTTTGAATTTTTCCAATTTATTTTTCTGCATCAATTTAGTTGACTCCGTATTTCTACTTTCCTTATATTAATGTGAAGACAGACTGATTTTTGTATGTTGAACAATCCTTGCCTTCCCGGTATAAATTTTACTTAGATATGGTTTGTAGTCCTTTTAATACATGGGCTAAATTATGTTTATTAGTATTTTGTTGAGGATTATTGTACTTACATTGATTAGGGATATTGTTGTATTTTTGTTGATTGTAAGGTCTTTGTCTGGCTTCAATTTCAGGTATCATATTCAGGCCTGGATAATGCTGGCCTTATATAATAAGTTAGGAAGTGTTTCTCCTTTCTCATATTTTTTAATAGAGTTTTAAAAGGATTGGTATAAATCCACCAGTTAATTTGACAGTGGTCCTGGGCTTTTCTTTGTTCAGAGATGGTTTTTGCTATTGTTTTTGTTGTTTGTAAGTCACTCAGTATGCTTGCTTATTAGAAGTCTATTCATATTTTCTATTTCTTCTTGAGTCATTTTGGAGTTTGAATGTTTTCCAGAATGTGACCATTTTATCTAGGTAATTTAATGTGTTGGCACACAATGTTCATAGTACAGCCTCATAATCAGTCTTATTTCCATGAAGTCAGTAAAATATCCTCTTTTCATATTTATTGATATTTACAAAGAGTCAATTTTTGGTTTTACCAACTTTCTCTGTCAATTTTTAAATTTATCTCCACTCTAATTTTTATTATTTTCTTTCTCATGTTTGGTTTTCTTTCTTTTTTTTTTTTTTTTTAATGCTACTGTTTTGAATATAGTCTGCTAGTCTGTTTCAAGGTCCTTAAATTTTACAGTTTTGTTATTGACTCGAGATTTTACTTCTTTTTAAATGTAGCCGTTTATAGATATAAATTCTACTTTGAGTACCATTTTTACTGCGTCCCATAACGTTTTATATATTGTGTTTTTGTTTGCATTTTTTTCAGGATATTTTCTAATTCCTGTTGAAATTTTTCTTTGGAAAGTTGGTTAAGTGTTGTTTGATTTCCATATCTTTGGAAATTTTCCAGTATTCTTCTGTTACTGATTTTTAGTCTTTTCATTGTGATCAGAACAGACACACTATATGGTGTCAGTGTTTTAAATTTATTAAGACTATTTTTTATGGCCTAAGATACAGTCTATTCTGAAAATATTAAATTTATTAAGACTTGTTTTATGGCCTAAGATATAGTCTATACTGGAAAATCTTCTATGTGCACTTAAGAACAATATATAGTCTCATTGTTCAGCTCCCACTTAAGAACAAGATATATTTTCATTGTTCAGCTCCCACTTATAAGTGAGAACATCGCGTTTGATTTTCTGTTCCTGCATTAGTTTGCTAAGAATAATGGTTTTCCGCTCCAACCATGTCCCTGAAAAGGACATGATGTCATTCCTTCTCATGGCTTCCTAGTATTCCATAGTTTATATGTTTATATGTACGACTTTTTTTTTTTTCTTTTGAGACGGAGTCTTGCTCTGTCGCTCAGGCTGGAGTGCAGTGGCGCGATTTCGGCTCACTGCAAGCTCCGCCTCCCTGGTTCACGCCATTCTCCTGCCTCAACCTCCCGAGTAGCTGGGACTACAGACGCCTGCCACCACACCCGGCTAATGTTTTTGTATTTTTAGTAGAGACGGGGTTTCACCGTGTTAGCCAAGATGGTCTCTGGTCTCGATCTGCTGACCTCATGATCTGCCCGCCTCAGTCTCCCAGAGTGCTGAGATTACAGATGTGAGCTACCGCGCCTGGCCTATATGTACCACATTTTTTTTTATCCAGTTTATCATTGCCTGCACATGTAACCAGGAACTTAAAAATAAAAATTTTAAAAAGAATAATATATATTATGCTGCTATTGGGTGGAGGTTCGCTATATATGTTCTTAAGTCTCATTGATTTGTAATGTTGTTCAGGTCATCTATTTCTTTATTGCTCTTCTGTCTGGTTGTTCTATCCTATATTGAAAATGGGATAGTGAAGTTTCCAATTGTTGTAGAAATATCTTTCCCTTTTCAGTTTTGTCAATATTGCATCAAGTATTTTATGGCTTTATTGTTGGGTGTGCATATAATTGTCATATCATCTTGATAGATGAAATATTTTATCAATGTATAATTTCCTCTGCCTCTTGTACACTATTTTGATGTAAAATCTCTTTGTCTGATAATATTAAAGCCACCCCAACTGTTTTAGATACTATTTGCATGAAATAGCTATCTCTGTGTTTTTACACTTAAGTTTTGTTGTTTGTGTGTGCAAAGTGAGTCTCTTATAGACAGCACATAGATGGATTTTTTTTATTCATTTTGCCAGTCTTTCGTTTTAATTGGCTAATTTAATTCATTTACATGTTATTGCTGATAATAAAGAACATATTTATGACATTTTGCTGTTTCTGTATGTCTTATATTTTCATTTAATTCTCCATTACTTTTTATATTTATTTTTTATAGTACATCACTTTCTTTTCTATGTATTTTAAAAATTATTTTCCTACTGGTATTCTAGGAAACTATAATTAACATAGTAAACTGATAACAACCTGGTCTGAATAATACCAATTTATTTTCACTAGCATGCAACACTGTTTTTATACTATCTACCTTCCCCCTTTATATTTTTCCTGTCAAAAATTATGTCTGTATGTATTAATGTTATACAAGTTGATATAGATTTATAATTATTATTTTGTGTATTTACCTTTTAAATCATATATAGAGATAGAGAAGTTATAAACCAAAAGTACAAGGATATAGGACTTTATATTTACCTATGCCGTTATCTTTCTCAATGTTCTTCATTTCTTCATATGGCTTTGAGTTACTGTGTAGCATCCTTTCAATTCATCCTGAAGGATTTCCTTTAGCACTTTTTGTACAAATTTACTAGTTACAAACTTTCTTATAGTTTATTGGTAAATATATTAATTCATTTATTCTTGAAAGATAGTTTTGCTGGATGTAGAATTAGTAGTTGACAGGATTTTAAAAATTCTTCCAGCATTTTAAATACCTCTTACAACACTTCTGACTGCTATGCTTTCTGGTGAGAAAACAGCTATTCCTCTTAGTTAGAATTCCTTGCACCTGACATGTGGCTTCTGTCTTGCTGCTTTCAAGATTTTCTTTTTGCCTTTGGCTTTCAACAATTGAACTGTAATGTATCTCAATGTAGAATTTTTTGATTATTGTCTAGGAGTTTTTGAGCATCTTTCACATGTAGGTTCATGAATTTCATCAAATCTAAGAAGTTTTGGTCATTATTTTTTCAAATATTTTTCTGCTTCTTTTTTTTCCTCCTGCAATTCCCCTGTTGGTTTGTTTGTATTTGTGTATGTCCTTCAGGTTCCTCAGGTTCCACTCATTTTCCTCATTTGTTTCTGTTTTTTCTTTCTCCTCCCCAGGCTAGATAATTTTAACTGACTTATGTTCAAACTTTGGTGATTCTTGCAGGAACTATTTTTCCTGCAAATGAGCCACATTTTCTCATTTCTCTGTATGCATAGTAACATTTTGTTGATAACGAAACGTTTGAGTATTAAAGTATAATTCTGGAAATCAAATTCTCCTCAGAATTTTTTTCTGTCACTTATTGAGTCCTGAATGTACCCATTTGTATGCTAACTTTTCCAAACTATTTTTGTAAAGTTTGTGATCTCTGTTGTGTAGTCAATGCAGTTTCTCTGTGTCATCTCTTTGGTCTATGACCTGACACAGATTTTCTTAAGTTTCTAGATGCAAACACACACACACAAAAGTATGCTTCCAAAAGATGCTGCTGGGAAGGCCACTGCATCCCTAGGGAGCCAAATCAAAGGTAGGCATCTGTTGTAGCTCCTCAGGGAATCACCAGGCCAACTAAATTACACAAACCTGAATCATTGGAGAACAAGTTCTTACTGTCTACCGTGGTACCAAATAGGGCTCTAGGAATATGCTCTCCTATCCCCACAACCACAACAGGGACAAGGAATGGGGTTGGGAGCTGGTCCTACAAGTTGGTCTCTTACCAAAGTTCAGGACCCTATTCCTCCATCAGGTACTACCCTTGACTCTTCTCATATTATTTTTTTTCAGTTTAATTATTGTTATGGTTGAGGAACTGAACCCTGAAACTTCCTGGTCCACCATTTTTTTTATGCTATTACTCCCACCATTTTGTTTTATTTAAAAAATATATCTTCCTTTATACCATTTTGTCCTAAAAATTGTTTTGAGTTTAGAGTATTATCAAGAATTGTAATACCAAATTTCTAAAACATGTTTAGGACATAACAAATAACTTTACATAGCTTATTATAGTCCATCCTGATTTTTTTCATGAACAAGATCTCATTTTATTCTCATACTTGCATAGGTAACTATTATTCAAGTTTCATAGATGACAAAGATTAAGAAAGTTAAATGGTAAATTCATAACTTGTAAATGGAAGAATCAAAATGCAAAATCAAGTCTCCTGAGTCTGTATCCCACATACTCTCAACAATATAGTATTGCTAAAGCCTAGTGTCTGATGATTTGAGTAACCTATAAACATAAGATGTATAAATTGAATTATTTATATAATTTTCAAAACTATTTCATGTTTATTGCCAAAGTTGTCATTGTTGTTTTTACATTAGGGAATAAACATTTTTCCAATGTTTTACATATTAAAGGCAAATATCCCAGGAGGTGTACTTTCATTTATTTCACTAGCTAATTTTAAAGTTGAGAGACACATCAAAACACTCATATCTAAAAATAAGAATAGAATATCAAAAGCATAGTTCTAAGTTTCTATTTTACTCATGGAACTTTTCAGTATAAAAACAAGTTACTTATCTGAAAAGATTATGCATTTTACTTTTTTATTTTTTTGTGAGAAGCAGCATTATATTATGATACATCTCACTTATATAAATAACAGCAACTGACTGGGTATGATTGAGCCCAGCAGTTCGAGACCAGCCTGGGCAACACGGTGAAACTCCATCTCTACAAAAAATACAAAAATCAGCCGGGCATTCTGTTGGTGCATGCCTGTGAGTTCTAGCTACCCGGGGGGATGAGGTGGGAGGATCACTTGAGCCCAGAAGGTCAAGGCTGCAGTGAGCTGAGATCACGCCACTGCGCTCCAGCCTGGGTGACAGAGCAAGGCCCGGTCTCTTAAAATGAATAAATTAAAATAAATTAACACATGACAGAAACCTGGGTACTCAATAGCCTGATCAGTCCTCTTTAACATTAAATGTTTCTAAGCCTTGGCATTGAAGTCCTCCTTCTTGCACTCAGAATGCCATTTGATATGTAGCATATAGTTACTGATTTTTTTGTTATGGGATGGCTTTCTAAAAAAGTTATTAGACAACAAATGTGATAACTTGCAGTGACCAAAGTAACAGATACATTCTGGAATAGTTACAAAAAATGAATGTTGCAAAAAATGACCAGCAAAAGTAAATTTAATGTAGTAAGATATTAATTAGTCCAGTATTAGCTAATAAAGAAATTAAATGAATATATACTCCTCTTTGGATTACTTATATGTACATTTAGAAATGTATTTATTTGAGGGAAAAGTATAGCTTTCGTTCAAATAAACATGGCATTTCAGTGTATAGTTTTAATAAATGCTAACTTGTTTCAGTCTACAGAAGAATGTGGTTAAAAATATAGAAACTAATTTTACAGTGGGGTCTAAAATTCACCATTTTAAATTTCGGTGTGGTATAAAATACGTATTAGAACAGAAAAGTAATATTAAGCCAATTAAATTAATAACATGTAAATTAGTGATTATTTTGAGTATTGTTATAAAGAAAAAAACAGATAATTTGAACATCCGTCAATAAAGGCATGAGTGGACAAATTATCATGCTATTGCCTGAGGCATTATTGCCCTGGTTACTGTCTAGTGATACTCCTCTTCATTCCTAACCATGTCAACTTTTGGTTATAAATGCAGGAATGAATTACATTTACCTTATACATTTACAAACAGAGTTCTCATTTAGATTCCACAATAAGCAGCACTTGTGTAATATTCAAAGGCAAAAGAGAAGAGGAAAGCATATTCTCTGCTGGAAAAGATACTGGCACCTAGGCAGATATGAAGCATGAAGGAGCTTCCAGGTGAGCTCTTATAAATAATCTTCAGCTGAGATAATTGATAGGCGCATCCTGTGATTTGGAGCCTTACTGGTTTTTTGGAAGCTGGAAGAGGTTCTCATTATTTACCACCCCCCTATACTTCCAACTGTTTTTTAAACATCTAATTTACTTTATCATATTGCTCCTGCTAAAATAAGTAATTCCAACCCTTGAAGCTAAAATACAATTATGCATGTTTTAAAATTAATGACTTAAATCTGTATGCATTGGCATGGAAAAAAGATCATAAAATATTATTGCATAAAAACAAAAACATGCTACAAGAATGATAAATGTTTTATTCAGTTTGTGAAATTATGAAACTGTTTTGATAAACTTCATTCTCACAAAATCTGTTTATACTAAGAAACATGTCTTTGTGAGGATGGTTCTGGGAGTAGAATGATAGAAGGTCAAAAGGATAATCTTTATTTATCTCTAAATTATTTAAATAATAATCGGAGACTTAGAGATTCTGGAAATATCTGGAAGCCATTTTACGACTTTGAGAAAAATCAAGAATATGAAAAATACACTCTACTCAAGGTAGAAAAGACATGCAGTGGGCATTTGAGGACAACAGGAATCATTAGGAGAAGCTTATTTAACCTTAGCATATGTCTGGACTTTTCAGTTAAGTGAAGGAATGATTTTGCATATTTTTAAAGTCAGTATGAGTCTGGCATTCTTATACTTACAAAAGAAGGATTCCTAAATAATACAGAATAGGAGATTGATATTTAATTGTAGACTTTCATAACCTAAGGATACACTCTATTCCATATTGGGAGATTGGAAATAATTTTTAGTAGAAAGTACATTAAACTGTTTACTGTAATAATGACTTACAGTATTTATTTCTAAAAGCAATAGCTTAGGAGGTTTGGAGAAAATGATAGATTCTGGATCATTCTGATCACATGTTTATAGTAGTCAAATATTATCTACTTTACTACAAACAGTATATACTGACATAATTGCAATACCAAATTTTGTAACAAATGTCAATATTTGCTATAGTTGTGCAAACTATGGAAATGCGAGAAAATCAGACTCCTCATGTACTATAGTTGGAAAGTTGGTTTATATATCCATTCTTGAGGCCAGTTTGACAGTACATAAAATTAAATTTGCTTATATTGTGTATGGAATTTGTTCCTTCCAGTGGGTTCTTGGTCTTGCTGACTTCAAGAATGAAGTCACGGACTCTTGCGCTGAGTGTTACAGTTCTTAAAGATGGTGTGTCCAAAGTTTGTCCCTTCAGATGTTCAGATGTGTCCAGAGTTTCTTCCTTCCAGTGGGTTCGTGGTCTCACTGACTTTAGGAGTGAAGCCACAGACGTTTGCAGTGAGTGTTGGAGCTCTTAAAGGTGGCACGTCCAGAGTTGTTTGTTCCTCCTGAGGGGTTCGTGGTCTGGCTGACTTCAGAAGGGAGGCCACAGACGTTCATGGTGAGTGTTACAGCTCATAAAGGTAGTGCAGACCCAAAGAGTCAGCAACAGCAAGATTTATACTGAAGAGCAAAAGAACAAAGCTTTCACAGCATTGAAGGAGACCTGAGAGGGTTCCTGCTGCTGGCCCCAGTGGCTTCCTTTTATTCCCTTATTTGGCCCCACCCACATCCTGCTGATTGGTCCATTTTATAGAGAGCTGACTGGTCCATTTTACGGAGTACTGATTGGTGTGTTTACAAAGCTTTCGCAGGACACAGAGCACAGATTGGTGTACTTACAATCCTTCAGCTAGACAGAAAAGTTCTCCAAGTCCCCATCTGACCCAGAAGCCCAGCCGGCTTCACCTGTCAATATCATGTGCCTAACAACATCTGAATTTATATCCCAGGTAGTCTCATTTAGGAATTTTTGTAATAGACCATGACATGCCTGTGAAAATGTTCATTATATCAGTATTGAAAAATATAGTATCATCTTCTTGGGAGCAATCTAGATTTCTAATGAGTAAATATAACGAGATAGATGTACACCATAGAAAAGCATTGAAAACAGCAAACGGGGTGTTCACAGTGATCTGTATAGGTCCTAAATATAGTGGTGAATGAAAATATTAGGAGACGAAATCTGTAGGGCAGTGCCATTTCTATAAATTTTTATCAATTTGTATAAATTTATAATAAATATA
>NW_012103821.1:903315-907892 GCF_000951045.1 Mandrillus leucophaeus
TTTGTAATCATCGTATCAATAGTTACAGATATTACCATTTGAGACTTCAGACTGGTGTTTCAACCCCTCCTTTGAGGGGTATGCACTTCATGCTTGACTCCACTATTCACTGTCCTGTTAATGAACGATTTATTTAGTTTTTTACCTAACTAGATAATGATATGCATGAAGAGAGATATGGTTTCTTGAATACTCAGTACATAATAAGTGTGCAATATATGTTGGTTGAATATACAGGTATAAATCAGTTTTGGAAAGATATAGTTTTATAATCTTAACATTTATAATACTGTACCTATCAGTGAGAGTTATAATTTAAAATTACCATTGAAATAAAATAAAGCACTAAAAAGCAATTTAGTGGTGCTTTGGGATATCTTGGTTCTTCATACATTTTATGATACTCAGGAAAGAAAGGTGACATAAATTTCTCCATGTCAGTCTAATGTGGCTCTGATTTTTAATGAGATACTTGGTAAAATAATATTTGATTAGTCCTTCTTACTTCTGTTTCCTAAATTGACCTCCATTGTTGTTTTCAATTCCTCTGTAATTTTCTGTTCAATTGGTGTTCGTTTATAAATTCATATACCTCTGTGAATTGTACTCCTGTATAGCAGTAAAGGAACCACAAGAATTTTTTCTTTCTTTTTTTTTTTCTGTGTGAATCTTTCTTTTTAAGCCCAATTTCAGACTCTTTGGTACTGGATGGGTATCTCCCCTGGGAATCACTTCTAATTGTAACCTTCCTAACTCCTTATCTGCTCAAAACACACTCTTGCATAATATTCTTAATAATATACCATATTCCTTCCTAATACAGGTTTGAAAATATAAAGTTACATTTAAATTATCTCTCTTTCCTAGACCCTTTCTCCGATTACATTTTTTGCTGTTTTATTTCTGCTTTCTAAAATACCTCACATTTATCAAATATTCAAATATTTAATCTCATCATGTATTATTTATTTTGGTTATTATTCATTTATTTATTCAACCAATATTTATCGAACATCTACTATGAGCCTGAAGCTGTTCTAGATACTGAGAATTCTATAGTCAATAGAACTGTCAATTCTCACCCCCCTCATGGAGCTTAAATTCTAAAAGGGTGAGGCAGATAACACAAATTAATAAATAAAATTCATACATTTCTTGGAGAGTGATAAATGCTATTGGGCAAAATGAAAGGGGAAAATAGTGATTGGGAATTATCAGTGAAAGAGTAGGGTGGGCTCTACCTTGAAAACTATTATAATAGCCCTATCTCTGGTATTCACAAAACCAGTCCTTCCCTTCCCCCAATCATTCCACTACATCATTGACTATTTGATTTTCCTAAATCACAGCTGCCAGTATACCATTTGACTAATAAACCTGAAGTTGATCTCATGGAAGAAATGGCCTTATTACTTGCAATCTAGGCAAAGGCTTAACCTAAACAAAGTTCAGCAAAGTAAAAGAATTTTAACAATCTCTATTAAAGCACCAGCACATGACTTGTTTTCTAAGAAATATAGCATTTTTTTTTCATTTGTATGTAGAAGAGCTGGCCAACCAAGAAATTCTAGTCTTAATTTATCTTATGCATTAGGAAAATACGTGTTTAATGAGAAGAGACAAGTACAATTTTCTTTGAGGAAAGTTTGAATTTGACCATGAGGGGAAGCACATCCACTTTGCCTTATTTGGATTGTTTGAAGTTTTGTGTAGATATAATGTTCAAAGGGAGATTTCCTCAATTCTTCTAGGTCTTTCACCTGGTATTCATCTCTCCATGTTTTAAAACATTTGTCAGTTTAATGTACTGCCTCTTAACTTCCTGCCATGTCTGACATGAAATTAGCTTTGTATTCATTTCTATCTTCCCATTTCTGTCCCGCCAAATGGTATCCGCATTTATTTATCAATGCTAATTATTCTTATATCTCTGAAAACACAAATCAGTGTTCTCAAAATATGCATTATTAGTAAATCACCACTTTTGTGCACCTCGTTTTTGCCAGGAATTAATATTTTGTTTGTTGGTTGGTTTTTGTATTGTTTTCCTGGTATCATTGTTCGTGGCCTATAAGAAACCCTTTATGATTCTAGCAAAGATGGAAGGAGGATGCCACCACTGGCATTTCCCACATGGAAATGGAGAAGGCAAGTTGTACAACACTCTTACTTTATGAAGAATTATGAATTGCCCCCCCACCCCCACAAATGCTTGTAGCCCCCTTGAAGAAAGACACTGAATTCCTTTCCCCCTGTGTCGTAATAGTAGTCCCTGGATTATGTGTATTCTTTTTGCTTTGTTTACCTGAAGAATATTATAGAGAAACTTTCTTAAAAAAAGCACATAAAAAGCATTATTGTTTAACTCTGAGATGTAATTTTCTGTCCTAAATATTGATTGATATTTTTAATGAATATAGAATGCTGGTTGAAATTAATATTCTCTGAATAGTATAAGTAATTTTCCTATTAATTAGTTTAGCTATTGAGAAATCTGTGTGAGGCTGGTTCTTCTTCCTAACTATATGATTTTTTATTCATTGATTTTTATTGTTTTTAATCGTCTCTGGAAGCTTTTAGGCCATTTTCCTTTACTTGCATATTTTCAAATGTTATGGTATGCAATTTTTATGTCACTTTTAATTTTACTTTTTTATTTTTTAAACTGTTCTTTGGAAATCATGAACCCTCTCATTCTGGAGACTCATAATATTTAAATTTAGTAAACCTCATTTATTTTTGATAATTTATTACCCCTTATTTTTACTGTTCTCTCTTCCAGAACCCTCGTAAGTTGAATGTTAGACTACTAAATGGGTTTCTTGAAATTTGTTCAAAATTTTTTTTATGTATCCGTTCCAACATTCTAATTACTAAGAAACTATCGTTATTTACAGGTGAGTATATTAAATCATAAGTTTAAGCAACTTTTCATATCTTTTCATATGTTTGTATGTTTATTGGCCATGTGGCAAATGCATTTATATAGTGCCCCTTAAAGTCTTTTGTTTATTTTCTTATTAGAGTATTTGCCTTTTTTTTGTTATAGATGTGAAGGAATCTCTTTTATATTTTGAATATGTGCTACTTTTTTAGATATACATGTAAGTAATTTTTTTCTTTTTGTTCAAGTTGACTTCTGTCAGACTCTATTATAAAGAAGCTCAACATTTTTCTTTGTTTATAATTATTCCATTGTTTTAAGAAATGCTTATTATTTTCTAGATAATTTATTATCTTGCCTTTGCATTTAAATGTAAAATGTATCAAGAATTATCTATAGGCTATATTTTATTTTTTACAACTGGATATCCAATCATCCCAGCACTGTTTATTGAAAAAACAGTATTTTTACTAATGGTCTCAGGCCACCATTCTTTGAAATCAAGTGCCTATATATATATATTGATTTGTCTTCTGTTTCTCTGTTCTAATCTTCCAAAAAAATTATGTGCTATACTTTATTAAGGAGTGTAATACGAAAGAAAATATTTAAAAAATGTAGACTGAGAGAGAAAACAGAATATTGAGGTTATTATTCATCTGGCCACCATTTGCTATCAAGGATAACTGACTGCCTGATCAGACAGGCCACATCTTCAAAGACGCCTATAAACTACTGTATCTCATATTAGTATGTGTGTGACAAGAGGAGAAGAAATTATCTGCCAGTATTTATTAACTGTTGGTCAGAGTATGGCTCCATAGGGAGAAAATAGTTTCCTGCTGTAGGTTGCATTTGCACTGGCACAAACCAGACCCCACAGTTTCACAGGCCTCAGGAAAAAAATTAATCTCTGTGTAAAAGATGACAAGCATGACATGTTGTGAGGTGAGGCATTGTAGGATTTTACTCTGAGATGATATCTTGAGGGGGGGAAGAGGTGAGTTGTTCACTACAGTGGTGGATAGGAATACAGTGACCAACTGCCCTAGTGAGGGAGAAAGCAAATGGGTATACATAATGATTCCTCCTGCCTTCACTTCTTCAAGTAAAAAAGTATTAGTCCATTGAATTTCCCCTTAAGATTGCAATAAACTGGTAAACTTGCCTACACAAACACACAGCTTGTTGGGTTATGGCTGGTATTTTACAAAATTCTAAACCAGTCTGCAGGAAACTAATATCTTAAAACCCTGAGCCAAACCGTCTATAAATTATGTACGTTTCTCCTTTTGAAAATTTCTTCTTTAATGTCTCTCAAAATATTGTATGATTTTCTGAGTGGAAATAGTATTCCTCTTTAAAAATATTATTCCTACTTTATAATAGAGTCTGACTAACAGAAGTCATCTTGAGCAAAAAGAAAAAAAAATGCTAACATATATATCTAAATTTAGACATAATATTTATAATTTAATAATACATTCAGCAATTTTGACATAATATTCTATATATATAGCCATGCATCAATGATGGGGATACATTCTGAGAAATGTGTCATTAGGTGATTTCATAATTGTGTGAACATCATAGAGTGTACTTACACAAACATAAATTGTCTAGCATACTACACACCAAGGCTATATATTGCAATCCATTGCTCATAGGCTACAAATTTGAACAGCATATTACT
>NW_012103821.1:910182-912650 GCF_000951045.1 Mandrillus leucophaeus
TCCATTTCAAGCCACCTGCAGTAGTTCTCTGTGGGAGGTAGAGTGGAGTGGAAGTGGAGAATATGGACAAATTAAAAGGATATAAACAGAAGTTAAATAAAAGGGGAGTTTTGCATGAACTGCTGATTGTATTATTTCTTAAAGTGAGAATGATTAATTCAATTGTTGTCCCGGTGAAACATATTATTAATAATAATAAAGTAATATACCTGAAGATCAAGGATTTGAACTCAGAATTATCTGACATCAAAATTTGTGCTTGTTTCATTGCACCACGTTGCCCTTAAACCTGACTCAATTGACAAAATAAAATCATAAAAAATAATACTATGGCAACTGCAATAAGACAAAAGGATCTTTTCAAAATATCACAAAATAGTAATTTGACATCTCCTAAAGAATGGAATTCAAAGCCGACAATCATAGAGGTGATCTATCACAATCAAAATGTTGAGGATTTGGGGGTTGTAGGGTCAGCAATGAAATCACATTTTGTAGAGATGTATGATGGGATTTCAATTTAATTCTCTCCAGGCTATTAGTGGTAACAAAGGTTTGTTTCCACATATCCAGGGGCTTCGTGGTTAGCAATATATCATCCCACTTTTATTTTACACTCTTTCAATTGCTCTACACTATAGTAAGGTCAAAAGTGCTGCTGTGAATATCTGCATCTTCCTTGAGTTATAAAGTACATAGATAAATACACTTTACATTGTGTATACAAAGAAAAAAATTGATACAAATAATCTACAATTTGCTATTATTTGAACATTTGTTACAGGTAGAATTTGGGATGAGTTCAATTAATATTTTCAACATGTCCTAAATAGGCAATATTACAATGTCCCTAATTTTTTTTTTTTATTTTGTTGTCCTTTGCATGTGCTACCTCCTTCCCCAAATACAAATTTAGACTCCATCCTATATCTGGATAACTTTAACCTCTCATTTGTAATCATCGTATCAATAGTTACAGATATTACCATTTGAGACTTCAGACTGGTGTTTCAACCCCTCCTTTGAGGGGTATGCACTTCATGCTTGACTCCACTATTCACTGTCCTGTTAATGAATGATTTATTTAGTTTTTTACCTAACTAGATAATGATATGCATGAAGAGAGATATGGTTTCTTGAATACTCAGTACATAATAAGTGTGCAATATATGTTGGTTGAATATACAGGTATAAATCAGTTTTGGAAAGATATAGTTTTATAATCTTAACATTTATAATACTGTACCTATCAGTGAGAGTTATAATTTAAAATTACCATTGAAATAAAATAAAGCACTAAAAAGCAATTTAGTGGTGCTTTGGGATATCTTGGTTCTTCATACATTTTATGATACTCAGTAAAGAAAGGTGACATAAATTTCTCCATGTCAGTCTAATGTGGCTCTGATTTTTAATGAGATACTTGGTAAAATAATATTTGATTAGTCCTTCTTACTTCTGTTTCCTAAATTGACCTCCATTGTTGTTTTCAATTCCTCTGTAATTTTCTGTTCAATTGGTGTTCGTTTATAAATTCATATACCTCTGTGAATTGTACTCCTGTATAGCAGTAAAGGAACCACAAGAATTTTTTCTTTCTTTTTTTTTTTCTGTGTGAATCTTTCTTTTTAAGCCCAATTTCAGACTCTTTGGTACTGGATGGGTATCTCCCCTGGGAATCACTTCTAATTGTAACCTTCCCAACTCCTTATCTGCTCAAAACACACTCTTGCATAATATTCTTAATAATATACCATATTCCTTCCTAATACAGGTTTGAAAATATAAAGTTACATTTAAATTATCTCTCTTTCCTAGACCCTTTCTCTGATTACATTTTTTGCTGTTTTATTTCTGCTTTCTAAAATACCTCACATTTATCAAATATTCAAATATTTAATCTCATCATGTATTATTTATTTTGGTTATTATTCATTTATTTATTCAACCAATATTTATCGAACATCTACTATGAGCCTGAAGCTGTTCTAGATACTGAGAATTCTATAGTCAATAGAACTGTCAATTCTCACCCCCCTCATGGAGCTTAAATTCTAAAAGGGTGAGGCAGATAACACAAATTAATAAATAAAATTCATACATTTCTTGGAGAGTGATAAATGCTATTGGGCAAAATGAAAGGGGAAAATAGTGATTGGGAATTATCAGTGAAAGAGTAGGGTGGGCTCTACCTTGAAAACTATTATAATAGCCCTATCTCTGGTATTCACAAAACCAGTCCTTCCCTTCCCCCAATCATTCCACTACATCATTGACTATTTGATTTTCCTAAATCACAGCTGCCAGTATACCATTTGACTAATAAACCTGAAGTTGATCTCATGGAAGAAATGGCCTTATTACTTGCAATCTAGGCAAAGGCTTAACCTAAACAAAGTTCAGCAAAGTAAAAGAATTTTAACAATCTCTATTAAAGCACCAGCACATGACTTGTTTTCTAAGAAATA
>NW_012103821.1:912825-917368 GCF_000951045.1 Mandrillus leucophaeus
CTAACATATATATCTAAATTTAGACATAATATTTATAATTTAATAATACATTCAGCAATTTTGACATAATATTCTATATATATAGCCATGCATCAATGATGGGGATACATTCTGAGAAATGTGTCATTAGGTGATTTCATAATTGTGTGAACATCATAGAGTGTACTTACACAAACATAAATTGTCTAGCATACTACACACCAAGGCTATATATTGCAATCCATTGCTCATAGGCTACAAATTTGAACAGCATATTACTATGCTGAATACGGTAGGTAATTGTAAGACAATAATATGTATTCGTGTCTCAAGATAGCTAAACATAGGAAAGATATAGGAACAAAAGGTATAAAAGATAAAAAATGGTACACTAGTATAGGGCACATACTATAAATATAGAGCTTGCAGTACTGGAAGTTCCTCTGAGTAAATCAGAGAGTGAGTGGTGAGTGAATGTGAAGGCCTAGGGCATTGGAGGCTTTGTAAACACTGTAGTCAGGCTATACTACATGTATTTTACTATTACAAGTATACTACTACTAATGTTTTATAAAATATTTTTCTTACTTTAACAAATTAACCTTAGTTTAATTTTTTATACTTTATAAACTAATTGTTTTTAAATTTTGACTCTCGTAGTAACACTTAGCTTAAGACACAAACACATTACACAGTTGTACAAAAATACTTTTCATCTTTGTATCCTTATTCTATAAACTTCTTTCTGTTTTTAAAATTTTAAAAACATTTAACTTTTCAATTTTTTGTTAGAAACTAAGATACAAAAACACACATTAGCCTAAACCTACAAGGGCAGGGATCATCAGTATCACTGTCTTTCATCTCCATGCATTGTCCCATTGGAATGTCTTCAAGGCCATTAACATATATGGAGTTGTCATCTCTCGTGATAACAATGCCTTCTTCTGGAAGAATTCCTACAGGACCAACATGAGGCTGTTTCACAGTTATCTTTGTTTTTATGAGTAGAAGGAGCACACTATAGCACCAGTGAATAGTATAGTATAGTAAATGCACATACCAGTAACATATTTATTATCATTATCAAGTGTTATGTACTACACAAAATTGCATATGCTATACCTTTATATGACTGGCAGCATGATAGATTTGTTTACATCAGCATTGCCACAAACATGTGAGCAATGTGTTGTGCTATGACATTACCATGGCTATGACCTCACTAGGCAGTAAGAAATTTTTAGCTCCATTATCATCTTGTAGGACCACTTTCTTATATTCATTCATTGTTGACTGAAATGTATGCAGCACGTGATTCTGCTTATTTATATGTAATTATTTTATATGTTATGATAATTTAAATGGTACCCCTTCATTTTAACACCTTGTAGCTAATGTATGGAGGGATTAAGATTTTTTATATTAACTCTTTATCCAGGAATCTTACTACAGTGTATTATCATTTATAATAACTGTAGAGATTATTTTGGATTTGCTATGCACAGACTCACTTAATCTCTGATTAATGACAACTGTTTTCTTTTTCTCCAATACTTATGGCTCTCCATTTTTGTCATACTAATCACTTATTGCTACACAAATATTAACAGATTGAAACAATGGTATGTTTTGGCCAAGAAATCAATTTGAGCAGAGCTCAGTGAATGTGGCTTTTCTTTTGTCCATGCACTCAAGCTGGGGTAGTTTGATGCCAGATCTAAGAATCCACTTTCAAATGACCTCATTTAGATGCTTGAGAACTTATTGCTGGCTTTCAGCTGCAAGCTCGGGTGGGGCTGCGGTCGGGGAACTCAATTCTTCATCATATGGTATTCTCAATGGGTTACTTGAACTTACTCTGAACATGTGGGCTGGGAGCCAAGAGTGATCATACAAAAACAATAACAAAATACATGACATGTTAATGATCTATTGCTGAGATTTCTAATACATCACTTTTACCACAGTCTATTGGTTATGGTTCCATCAGTTTAAAGACAGGGGACCAAGATCCACATGTTGAGTGAATTTTAAAATTGTACAAGACCTCATTGAATGTTAGATGTTGTTTCAGCAATCTTTAAAACATTCAAGCTGCTCTATTGTAATATGGCAACTAAGACCTGTGAAACAGAACCCCAAGAGAAGGCATATTTTCCTTATTCTCTAATTTAAAGGAAAGCTTTTAATATTTTACCTTGAAGTATAATACTTTGTTCTAGGAATACTTATTTCTACTCCTTAGGAGATTTAGGATTTTCCTGATAAATTTTCTGCCACTGACTGTTTATCATTGAGATGAGGAAATTTTATTCCTTTACAATGCTGGAGTCATTTTACTGATATGCTGTTTATAATCTTTGATTATGTATCTGTGATAGAAATTATAATTCACCTTTCTTATTTTGTCCTTTTCATACTTTTGTATCAAGTTCATGAAAACTTTGTAAAATAAGTCATGACATGAATTCTCCTTTTCCCCTTCTCTGTAAAATATTTCTGTAAGAATAATGTTATATTTTCACTAAATAATATTCTGTGAAATCATTTGTGTATTGGTTTGATTACAGATTTTCTTATGGCTTAAATTTAATACTTAAAAAATGATTCACATTTCTCTTTCACCTTGTGTCAGTTCTGGTAAGTTATTTTTATTTTTAGGAACTTTTCCATTTTCTCTGGATTTTCATATATACTAATATGGAGATATTAATAATACCCTCTTTTTTTAACTATGTTTTTATTCTGTGTTGATAACCCCTCTTTTTGATTTCTGGCATTGGTTATTTGTGCTTAGTCTCTTATTGTCTTGCTTTGTTTCCTTGAGTATTTATGAATTGCACTATACATTACAAAGAACTAATTTATTTGTTGATTCTTTGCATTACAATTTCATTTCATTACTCTCTGATCTTCTTATCATTATGTCTTTTTTTCTACATTTGGTCAATATAATTTGTTGTTCTAATTTTCCTTATAGATCTCTTTTTTTCCTTTGTAATATATTGTCAGACAATATTAGTATGTACATTCAAATTGAGAATTGTTGTAATCTCCTGGAGAATTACAACATTTTTATTATGAAATATCCCTCTTTAGTTGTAGTATTGCTTTTCAGTGTAGATTTACTGTGTTTAACATGAACATAGTTACACAAACTGTACGTTGTTCAGTTATTGCAATGTTTGAGAAATTCCATATACCCAGGTTCCCAAAATAGTGGCATATGTAGCTATGGTACAATGATCAAATTAAGAATTTAACATTAGTACAATATCATTAACTAAATTACAGATTACAGTTTCTCCAGTTCTTCTAGTATTATCATTTTTCTCTTCCAGGATCTAATCTAAGATACCACAGTATAATTTTTATATCTCGTTATTTTCCTGCTAAGTAGAAAAGTGACAGTCATTCCTAGTTCACTTTTATTTCTAATTGTATTGCATTTCATGTTTTCAAACTAAAATGTGCATGCTTTACTAGGCAACCCTTTCCCCTCCTCATCTTTTCAAACCCTGTACTTTAATTTTTGTACATCTAGTCCTGAAAAATTGTCCAACGTATTGTTCACTTGTTTGTCTATTAAGCTTTCTTTCTTGGCTCACCTTTATATTTCCATATTCCAGATCTTGGCTGGGTGATAGTTTACAACACTGATACTTGAATTTGTTCTAGATGTTTTGAGTGGGAATATCTCTTTTGTGCAAATATCTCTTTTGCTGTTACTTAAAATGGAATTCTCTAGTATTTTTACAACCAATCCAAACAGAGATGGTGGAATTACTCTATATCTCTCACCTCTAAAATAGGCCTATTAAACAGCATGTATGCATTCTTTTATTCTCTTAACATTATTGAAGCTCTATATTGTGTTTTTAATTAATTGTATGCTAAATGCAAAGGAGTTGGGCTTGAGTTTTTTCATTTTTGTACAGGAAATACCCAGATAGTGTATATGTTGTATATAATTTCTATGCTGAAATAAAGTATCCTTTTCTGACATAAGTGTGATCAAGCATTCATCATTCAGATTTTTTTAGTATCTACTGTTCTACCATGCATGTAATATAACTCAATTATGGTATTGGGAATTTCAGAGGAAAACTCATAAACAATTAGTAATAATAAGACAGTTATGGGCAATACTAGAATTATACAATATGTTCAAAATGTGGAGCTATAAAGAGAATAGATGCTTGGCAATTTTCCTGGTTTCTAGCTAGGAAAAATGTCTGACAGTGCTCCATCTGGAATATTTAGCAAAATGTATTTCAGTAGCTTGATAAAGATGGCATCGGAATAAAAGAAAATAGAACAAAATCATAAAGCAAAAGTAACAAATGTCAAACTGACAAGACTTTTATGTACCAAAAAGTCCAGAGGGAAAAAATGTCTCGTCTCACTAAATCTTCTTCTTTCACTACACTATATATCTCTCTGAAACATGCATTAACAAGCTAGACTAGCGAAAGAGCCCAACTCTTACTGTACAGTGTAACTGAATTCCCTCAGTGAAGATAACTGTGGATCCAAAATAATGATAGGTGTGGTATTAAAT
>NW_012103821.1:917418-985989 GCF_000951045.1 Mandrillus leucophaeus
ATGTCTGACAGTGCTCCATCTGGAATATTTAGCAAAATGTATTTCAGTAGCTTGATAAAGATGGCATCGGAATAAAAGAAAATAGAACAAAATCATAAAGCAAAAGTAACAAATGTCAAACTGACAAGACTTTTATGTACCAAAAAGTCCAGAGGGAAAAAATGTCTCGTCTCACTAAATCTTCTTCTTTCACTACACTATATATCTCTCTGAAACATGCATTAACAAGCTAGACTAGCGAAAGAGCCCAACTCTTACTGTACAGTGTAACTGAATTCCCTCAGTGAAGATAACTGTGGATCCAAAATAATGATAGGTGTGGTATTAAATGATTTACTATGATTGTTTATTCTCCTCTATCATTATAGGCTTCCTATGAAGGGTCTTAGCAAAGATGAGCTGATACCTGGCTCTCAGTTTCAACCTAGAAATCAGTTACTTACATTATGTTATAAGCATTGTATTTTAACATACCCTGACAGATTAGAGAGAAACTTGTTTGATATTCAAGAGGAAAATGCTGTATAATATAACAGGACATTTGAAGTAGAACCTAGTAAGTAATTCCAAAGGGTAAAGAATAGATATTGAAAAATGTCCTACAAACAACACAGTCCATCACTTCCGATCTATAAAGCCAAATTAAACACTAACCTCACAGGTAAATTTCAGTGACAGAAAATGTAGTCATGTCTCTTGAGGACTTGCAATCTTCAAAACTAGTCTCACAATTAGCTTTTATTTATATCTATCAAAGAAAGTGCCAGTATCCTTAGTGAGGTATTTCGATTACATCATTTAATCACTAATATTTTCAGTGCTATCAACTTCAAAATACCACTATATGACATAACTTATGGAAATGAGCCAGTATCATGGTGAACAAAATAATTGGAAAAGACTTGACACATTTTTCTGTGCCACAAGAAATGTTTGAAGTGTGCTAATATTATCTTTTTCCAAAGCAGCACAAATCAGTAAATGAAATTTTAGAAATATCTTTGGTTTTAGAACATTATAAAAATAATAATGTTATTTGATCAAAATAAAACCCTATTGTAAGTGATACAACATGGGCAACCTAGTTCTGTAGGATCTCAAAAGTCTTTCTCCTTGTTGTTAGTAAGCATAAGATTTCCTTTATCATTCCCAGTGTAACATTTTCAGAGACTCTTTATTGAAACAAAGTAATTTGTACATGATTTTGATGCAGAGACTTAAATCTGTGCTCTAGTGCTAGCCATAAAATGCCTGGCCAGTACCCATCATGCATAACAAGATGTCTGATTCTCGGTCACTTCTGTCCTTGAAATGATTTCTGAAAAAAAGAATGTGTGATGTTTTCAGAATAAGATACTTATTTAAATCACATATTTTAAGAACACGATGCTTATTCAAATCAGAATAACCCTAGCTCACGAAATGAGCCTTACCTTCATCCTCAAAGCTTAGGTCAGGTTTTCATACTCATCTTCCTGCTCTTCAGAAGAATGCAACGATATATTTGCAAACACATTCTTCCTCTCCATCTCAACACATTTCACTGAGCCTTACATATACATCCCCTGACAGGTCCCCCATTATATGGATGCCACATACACACAAACAGTACGCTATTCTCCCGCTAAGTCACTTTTCCTATGATTCCTTATACACTGAGCAGATGGTATTAACTTCAATTTTATAGGAAAGAAAAAATAGAAGCTACAAGATCTGCAGTGATACTTCCTGTTACCCAGCTTACCCATAATATATGTTTGTGGCTGTGATACGCAGAAAAATGGCACCCAAGGAAAGTCCACCTCCCAATCCTCAGAAGCTGTGAATATGTTACTTTATATGGCAAAATGGACTCTGCAGATGAGATTAAGTTATGGAATTTAAGACGGAGAAATTATCCTAGATTATCTAAATTATCCCAATCTAATCACATGAGTCCATAAAAGTGGACAATCATTTCCATCTGGGTTTAGAGGCTGAAGTAACTACCAGAGAATAATAAGAGAGATGTAATGCTAGTTTTGAAGATGAAGAAAAGTGACCATGAGCTACAGAATATGGGCAATCTCTAGAGGCTAGAAAAAGCAAGAAAATGTATTATCTTCTAGAGCCGCCTAAAAGGAATGCAATCCTGCAGGCACATTGATTTTAGTCTAGTGAGACCCATAGCAAATTTCTCACCTGAAGAGATGCAACATAATAAATTTGTGCTGGTTTAAGCCATTAAATTTGTGACAATTTGTCATAGCAGTGTTATAAAACTAGTACACTGGATAATATACATATCTATAGCTATACCTCGAAGTGCAGATGTGACAAATATATATGGAAAGATAATAACAAATTTGAAATAATATGCATACACCTTTTTTTTTTGTTTGTTTGAGACGGAATCTCACGCTCTCACCCAGGCTGGAGTGCAGTGGTGCAATCTTGGCTTACTGCAACCTCTGCCTCCCAGGTTCAAGCAATTCTCCTGCCTCGGCTTCCCGAGTAGCTGGGACTACAGGCACACACCACCACACCCTACTAATGTTTGTATTTTTAGCAGAGATGGAGTTTCACCATGTTGGCCAGACTGGTCTCAAACTCCAGACCTCAGGTGATCCACCCACCTTGGCCTCCCAAAGTGCTGGGATTACAGGCATGAGCTACCACTCCTGGCCCATGAACTTCTAATTAGTGGTTATTTATGAAAGGCAGGGTCACTGACATTGGTGCTAGGGATAGAGAGAAACGGCTTTGTCAATAATGTCACATTTTTCAATTCTTCTAATTTCTAAAGTGTCTTTTTAAAGTAATATTTATTTTTAGGATAATGAGTGTAATAAATTAATTAAATTTTAAAAGGTTTTAGAGGGCAGAGGGACTGAAATTAATGTAATTGAGAAAATATATTTGCAAAGCGACTGGACACCTCATCCTTTCTACCTAGTTACACCTTTCCGGTGTCCAGCAGTGATTTTGGCCCCCAGGGTAAATGTGGAGTCAAATATGTTAAAAGAATTGTTTGTGTAGCTGAGACCAGCACTCACATCATAGTGGTACCTAAATCATAGGCTACTATTACAGTAGTGAGTTACTTTCATGCCTGACAGATAGTGTTTATTGTGGGAAGTGTTAATATTATTGCGTACTACACATTATCTTGCATAGGAGGTCCTCATTTCTGTGCAGTCTGTTCTTGTATTTAAATTAAAACCCAGACTCTGTTGAGACGCATTTTATAAAATTTTTTTGGTGTTAGCAAATCTGAATCTTACCACTGCTCTTACTACTAATTTTAAATTGAACACTCTCCATTAATTTTAGTATCTACCCATAATTATGCAAAGCTAAATGCTATTTTTTTTTTCATTTTGCTGCCAATTTTAATTTCTTACTGAAAGATATTAAGATCCGCCAGGAGTTGAATTTACTTCTGGAATCTAGTCTTTATTATTTTAGAAGGGGGAAGGAGACTACCTGGAGTCTTGCTTCTTAGTGGTCAGATAATTGGTATCTGCAGATTCTGACTAAGCAGGTCTTACTCATTCAGTACCCAGAAAAGGACAATTTTCTTCCCTTATCCTCCTTGTTCTAAATCCAAAACGACTCCTTGTTTCAACTCTGAAAGTAGAATAAACTCATCTACAACTATTGTTTTCTACTCTCCACTTGACTTGAAATCCTAAACTGAAGAGTCTTTATAATTGTGTTTTATTAGAATATTAGAAGATGTTTCTATTTTGTAAGTTATATCAAGAAAAATATTTTCACAAAATGGGCATGCTTAATTAAAGCACTCAGGCCTAAAGGAGCTCTTTGTTTATATGACTAGAAACCTAACTGTTTTATTAAGCATACAAATGTAAATGACTATAATTGTAGCTATTCCATTGTTTCTTCATATTTAAATTAATAATTATATAAAACTGAACCAATATTAGCAAACCTGATTGTGATATGTACATATATAATATATATCCTTATGCTGATATACATGAAAATTATAAAAGATTGTTTTGAGAGCCCCCATCTAAATTGGGGTCCCAGTACCAAATGGCTGGCAACCCTGCCCTAACAGGAAATGAGGGGAAGCTGGACTTTAGTGTTTAGTGTGCCATTCATGGGGCACTTCTTTTACCTGTCAGAGGGCCTAATGCCTAGTTCTATGCCCTAGTTCTGTGACCATGGAGTCCTTGAGATGTGACACTTGTTGATAGTGACAGACACCTGCATGTCTCTTGTCTCACCTTTGTCCAGTTTCTGCCTGCCTGACAATCACTCTGCTGATGGCAACCAAACATTGTCTTCCTGGAGTCCCAGGGAAAGTGTGGCCTGGGACAGACCCTAATTCTTCAGTTGGAAGGTGAAACTTCAATACTTCACTACAACAGGAAACAATCTCAAAAGTTTGTATTTACACATCCTGGACAAAGAAGGTGTAAATAAGTCTGAAACGCAGTTGTCAATCCCCAGGTCCTGGAAGGCAGGAGTCTGGAGTCAGGCAGAAAGAGAAAGCAGGCCCAGTGTCAACCAGCAGTACACTTAAGGATTACAGTGCAGATCTCTCTATGCTCCCAGGTCAATGTCTGAATACCTTTAAAGAAAACAATGCGAAAGCAGGAGCCTAGGCTGCTAGGTGGAAAAGAGGCTTCTATGATCCCACCTCTGGCCCCAGACTTGAGCCATTTGGGGTAGAACTGGAAACTGTGTCAAGGATGACTGATTCCTGCTTCTAGTACGAAAATATTAAACTTGCATTTACAATGGATGCTGAAACAATATAAAATTTTAAGAATTCATTCAGTGTTATATTAGTCGAAACTCAAGAGGAATAATAACAAGGTGACTTTAGAGAAAAATAAGGCCAGAACAATAATTCTAATTGGAGAGAAGGAAGAGGAGAGAAGGAGGTAAGTGAGCTTTGAGCAAAATGATGATCGATAAAGTGGACATTGACCATTATTACTGTTATGATAATGACTACCACTATAAGTAACAAAAATAATAGTTCTGGCATTTGATAAGCACATGTTATGCACCAAGAACTTTTCTAAATGCATAACATTACTTAACTCAGTTATTCCAAATTGTAATTATGCTTTCCCAGGGGAAGGGAGTTATAAATACATTCCAGAGGAATAAACATCATTATTAAAGGACTTAAGGTGACAGATATGTTAAAAGTGAGTTAAAGAATGAGGTGTGACTGGTAAACGGAGAGAAAGCTCAGAATAACATAGTATACAACCTGAATGTCGTGGTAAGACATGTGAATTTGATGGCTTTGTAGTAGAGTCATCAAAATAATGCAAGTAGTTTACAAAGCTGATCTGTCTTTTAGAAACATATTCAGAAGTGCAGAGATTAAACTCACTGCTGTAGACAAAGATATTGGATAAATAAAGACAAAATAGAAAAGGAGAGTAAGGTAGAATTAGGTAATTATTTCGTGGCACTGCATTTCATGTTGGGAATACTGAGATTGAAATGCCAATGGCCCACCCAGGAGAGAAGGCTAGAAATGGGATGTTATAATAATCAGGATATGAGAAATGCCCAAAGCCAGTAAGCATATAGGGTCAAAAATGATAAAGAAATAAATACGATAAGACAAATGCCCATGAGAAAGAATCATTCCAGCAAAGGAGGTTAGAAAGAGTTGTAAGAGAATTAGCTGTGAAGGATAATATCATGGAAAACAAAGACAGTAGTTATTTTCTAATAAAAGAATCCACAGTATCGAAAGGGGCAGATGATAACTGGTATATTTACTATTGAATTTTGAAAATGTAAAGAAAATCATGAGCCTAGAAATAGCAAATTATGGAGCAGTCAGTGTGGAAATTAGATCACAGAAGATTAAGGAAATGAATAAAGTCCCTCTAATAGGCTTAAAAAAAAGATTGCCAATAAAGAATGGGGAACAGATGGGGGAAGTAGTTTGAATGAGAAGTGGAGGACAGGGAAGTTAAGTTGGAGAAATTTTGATGAAGATAGGGGAAGTATCTGTAGTCCCTAGGTATCCTTCAGGGATTGGTTCCAGGACCTGTCGTGAACACCAAAATTCATGGATGCTCAAACCCCTAATATAAAATAGGATAGTATTTGAATATAAATAACCTATGTATAACCTCCCTCATGTTTCAAATAATCACTAGATTACTGAAAATACATAATACAATGTAAATGCTGTGTAAATATTTGTTATTCTATATTGTTTAGGAAATAATAACAAGAAAAAAAGCCTGTGTATGTTCAGTACAGATGCAACTTTTGTTTTTAAGTATTTTTGACTCAAGTTTGGTTGAAGCCCCAAATGCACAACCCATGGATAGGGAGGACCAACTATACTTGCCAACAGATTACAAATTACTTAGAACCAGGAAATATATGATGATCAATTAACATTCCTGAGAATTAAATTGAATTACTAATAAACTTTTAGGATATAACATATTTTTAAATTTATGGATTGCCCATACAGATTTTTAAAATACTTTATATTATTCTCAGATTGGTGAATTTTGCAACAATATAATCAAAGCTAGGAAAAGATGGAGACATAATAAATATAGTTAAGTTATATTTTTACAATTTTATACAATGAAAACAAGGACTATTTGCCATATAAATCATGTAATTAGTCTCAAAATAGCAAATATTCACCAAATATGCTTATCTTGTTAGGTAATTTAATTAAACTGATGATAAACATTGAAAAGAAAATCACTAGATTATTTGCTGTCCTTGGCAATATATCTAAAAATATAGCCTAAGAGGTATAACTAAAGAAAATAGCATTTCAAATATACAACATATCTAAATAAAAGCAGACATATTTCAACTGCTATAGTTGTAGTTTTACAATATGAATAGTCTGAAGTATCAAGCTATCTGATAATCTCTGGGAAATACATAATGTCAGTGCTTATGTTATTATTTATGACCTTTAACATTTAGAAAGTTTAAAAAACATTATTGAACTTGATCCTAAATTTTCCAATAAATATGATTATCAAAACTCAGTTGATTATTTCTCAAAGAATATGTCAAATTTTATAGGCGTTTCAGAAAAGTGTTGAGAGTATTACACACTAGGTCTTTCTGGAATCATTGCTGTATATAAATGTATATATATATCATGCTTCATATCTAAATATTAAAATGTTTTCCTGTCATTATTAGGGATTATGTTCTGATTTTTTTCTATTATTTTTTATTGTTCTTAAAACAAAACAGCACTTAATAGGCCCGTAATTTAAACTTATCGGAATAAGGTATCATGTTTTCCGATAACTCATATTATACTTAAAATTTGCATGTAAAAATATTGAGACTTACCTGGGATAAGGAACCTGTTAATATATAGGTGGTTCTCATATTATTTATTTCAGGCAGAGTTTTGGGGTTTTTTTTGTTGTTGTTTTTAATTTAATCACCCACTAGACACTATACTCAGAAAATTGATGGAACATTGAATAATGTCATTCTCACTCATGACCTTTAGATTAAACTGGAGACCTTTTTAAAGTACCAATTGAAGGGCTCACTTTTTTCTTCCAGTCAAGTCTATCTGCCCTCATGTAGTTCCTCACAGAGCCAAGTACCCGAAAGACCATCTGAATTCCCTACTCTCAAGGGGAAGTAGAGTGTTCAATTTAGACTTTGCTTCTATCAGCTTTGTATTAACCTGTTCTCATGCTGCTAATAAAGGCATACCTGATGCCGGGTAGTTTATAAAGGAAAGAAGTTTAATTGACTCATAGTTCCACACAGCTGGGGGAGCCTCACAATCATGGTGGAAGAGCAAGGGATGTCTTACATGGCAGCAAAAAAGAGAGAATGAGAGGCAAGCGAAAGTGGAAACCCCTTGTGAAACCATCAGATCTTGTAAGACTTATTCACTACCACGAGAACAGTACGGGGGAAACCACCCCATGTATCATTTATCTCCACCTAGCTCTCTTTCACAACATGTGCAAATTATGGGAGCTACAGTTCAAGATGAGATTTGGGTGAGGACACAGCCAAATAATATCAAGCTTTTATGATTACAGTTTTACTGTGAATTTCATTGATGCGGGTTGTTTTTTCTACCTCAAACCAATTTAGCAATTGCAATTTATATTTCAGATAGTGTGGGCAAAATAAGACCAACAAAACCTACATAAATGAATTAAAGGCAATGAACAAGTTATTAAAGGTTTGTGGCTTTATTTTTCTTCCCAACTCAGCTTCCCAAGTCAGGGAATAAACTTGTGGGAAAATTACCAGCAGATAGAATGCATTGACGATCAGACACAAATTTGACAATGCCCTGCTTGTGCTTCTCATCATTTGTAGACAGAGCTTTTCCTAAAATTAGGAGTACTTATGTGGAAAACAGATGTGAGAGTATGGTACAGGAAGCACATCAGACAAAATGAAAACCTATCGCTTCTAATTCTATCCCATTTAAAATGAGTCAAGATAATGTTTTCTGAAAACTATATTCTTCCCTGATTTTTTCTATTCTTTTCTGGCCTATTTCCTTAGCAATATTCTTGTGACTTAAATGGTCTGAGGATAGCAAAAAAGAAGTAAGTTTTCTGGGGAAATGCACCCATACTCTCTTGACTTGCAGGTAGATTTCTGTATCTCTGAGATCCACTGTTGCCCAGTCTTGAAATCCTTCAGTGATACTCTGGAAGCAAATAGGTTTTTTTGTTGTTGTTGCTGTTGTTGTTGTTTTGATTTTAAGTTCTCAGTTTTGAGGAAGGGAATGAAGACAACATGCTTTAGTAGGTATTTTTTCCCATTTTGTATCAAATAAACCTAGGAACTTACACATGTACCACCCTCCCCATAGGCATATGGAGATGCATACGCTTGCACACACTCACACTCACACACACACATCCACACCCACACACCTCCAGTGACTTTTGATTTCTCTCAGAGTAAAATTGAAAGACCATATAATGGTCTGAAAATTTCTAGGTGATCTGCCTTCCACTTCCACTTCCGTAACTTCATTTACCTTCCCCTCCTCCGAGCTTTTGGTCAGCTCTACTCATTCTGGCATTCTTGCTTTCTTGCAATGTTTAATATTCTACATAGCCTTCCTTATTAGGGCCTTTCTGCCAGCCATTTCCTTCTGCTTAGGTCACTCTGCAGATGGGCATATGACTGATGAACTCAACTGCTTAATACACTAGCTCAAACGGCATCTTCACAAGGATGCCTGCCTTGCCCACTCTTTTTGAAACTTCAAACCATCTCTACCAGCAAATCTGACCTTTTTACCCTGACCTATTTTTTCAATTTACTTATCTTCTTTAATATTCATTATAATACAGTTATTTATCATGTTTTTATTGTTGTTTATTTTCCTCCACTATCATGGAAGCTCCAAAAGTTATGGGTTTATTTTGTTTTCTGATAGACAATGTGCCTAGAAGAATGCATAGATTTTATTGAATGCATGTGTACTAAAAGAATAGAAGAAAAGAACAGGTGAAAGAAAGGCAATAGAATAAACAAATAAAGAAGAAAAGATTGAAAGGAACAAGGTAAAGATAAGAAGAGAGTGCTAAAGAGATTTAAAATCTCTGTACATTTTTCCTAGAATAGAGTTTGTGCTCTTCATCCTGTTCTTGTTTCCTTGTCATAAGCGGATTCAATCATGGAGCACCCATCCTATACACAGCTCTATGCCAGAGACAGGTGATCAAAGTCCCTCTCTCACCACTTCATCCAAAGAACTATAACACAGGATGTCAAAAACACACTGACATTGTCAAATTTAGACTTGTATGTTATCTCAGGCAGCCGTTGCTTCTGCTGACATCTTTATACTTATGTTAAAAAATTAAATTGATATGTCTATTTTAGGAATTCCATTGAATCTCAGAAATATCTTGTTCTATGAGCTTTACTTAATATGGGTTGGTTAGAAGAAAGGAGTGACTTTAAGACTAAATCCCTTAAAGACTAAATATTCCTTTTAATGTTCCAGTATTCTTTTTACTTAAAGAGATACAGAGCTAATGCCTGAAACAAAACAGAAATTTGATTATATTGGCATACATCATCTTTTGAGTGTTTTAGTCTCAGAGCAAGCTATCAGTATATTGTGGCTGAGATGTTTTGAAACTTAAAGTGAACTATTTAACAACTACAATTTTTAAAATGTAAAAATACAAGCATTTAAATATGTAAAAACAGATTAATCATTTGTGTGACAAATACTTTACGTATTCATACAGGTTCACCTTATTATTAACCTAAATAACCCTTTTTCCAAGTACATAAATATAATATAGTTTATAAAAATTGGTTTTTCACACAAACTAATTATAATGATGGGCATTATAAAATATTATTCAATTTTCTTAAAGATCACTAAATATTAACATAGTAAATAAAATTTACCTTTATTTTGAAAGTTACCATAAAATAAAAATAGGCAAGTACTAGTTTATTTTTACTAAATAATAGTTATTGATACATATTTATGTCATATACAATTCTAAGGTAAACCTAAAAATTTAAACTAAGATCATTAGATTTAATGTTGTTTTGTGTATTTGAAGCAAAATACAAAATTATTATACTGGATTTTATAAGACAGATTTAATTTTATGAATGTATTGATTATTTTAAAAAGAAAACGCTACATAAAACTTTAGTGTTGAACATCTTTATAATAATCAGATCAAAGACTAAAGGTTAAAAAAAATCATAGTTTAAGGAAGACATTCAACTGTTTATTTTCTAATTAGAGCATTCTAGATTATATGGCTATGTTTTAAAAATCTGTGATGGTGGACCATGATGGCTTTCTAATTAATTATTATTCTGTGATTATCTCACATTTCTAAGTATGTATGAGATGAAAAAAGGCAGGTATAAGTAATTTTCTCTAAAAGAAGTAGGAGTTCTTAGCAAAGATAGTGGACAGACGAAAACAAACACAAATGAAAGCCATAGAAATAATCCCTAGTTTCACCTTCTCTCCTTCTCTCACCATCAAAAGCCAGATAGATCCAGCTAGTGATTTCCTTCCAACTATTTAATTTTTTTCCTAAAGTCCAGGTTATAAGACCACTTTCAGATATAACTAAGTTATATTTTAGTCTCTTAAGAAAAGGGAGAGGCGGGAGATAAAATAAAAGAAAATATATTTCTTAACTCTCTCCCTCTTTGTTGTTTCTTGCTTTTTTTTTTTTTTTTTAAGACAAAGGCTCACTCTATTGTCAAGACTGGCCTCAAACTCCTGGGCTCAAGAGATCTTCCCACCTTAGCCTTCCAATTAGCTTGCACTACAGGCACACATTATACCAGAAGACCGAGCTTAACTTTCTCTTTGTAAATTATGATTATTCATAAATTGAGAAACAAAAGATTTTCTGGAATGTCCTACTGCTTCAGATTATGATTTATTTTGTTTTTTTTTTAATTATTTATACATATAAAGTGCCTATGAATCATTTGACTAAAATATTTAAAGAACACAAGGGGACAAAGATATTATCTCTTTTCAGAATCACTTTGAATGAAAATGTTAATCACTTTTGAAATCTAGGATAGGAAATTAACATTCTTGGGTATCCTTTTTTGCTCATTGTCACAATACAAGAAAAAAATGTATCTATATTGCAATGTCCCAAATGTTTAACCAAGAATAGATTTAAGACTTTCTTGATGTTCAGAGTAAACATAAGTAATGAAGTGACTGTTGCAAATTCAGAAACATCAGGATTTCATCCAATTTTTCAATCTGAGTCTGTCCTTGTTATACAAATGTAACATTTTAAGGTGCACTGTCTACTGGAAGAAAAACTTCTCAGAGTACTGACATAATTTGTTGTAAGTCTTCCTATGCTTAACAGTGTTGCACATTTTCACTATATATTAGAGGTCTTTGTAATAGCATTTTACTAAAAAATGCAACTTTTAAAATCTATTATCCTATTGATCCTCACAAAATTCCCAAAACAACTTGCCAGGTATTGTCATTTCTATAGTGTAGTTGAGATAATTTACCCTGAGAAAAGCTAAACTACCTGTCAAAGTCAGATTGAATTTCTTTAAAAAATTTTATTTTTAAGTTCCAGGGTACATATGCAGGATGTTCAGGTTTGTTAGATAGTTAAATGTGTGCCTGGTTGGTTTGCTGAACCTGTCAAACCATCACCTAGTATTAAACCCCACATGCATTAGCTGTTTTTGCTGATGCTCTACCTGTGTCCATGTGTTCTCATTGCTCAGTTCCCACTCATAACTGAGAAAATGTTTGTTTTCTGTTTCTGTGTTTGCTGAGAATAATGGCTTCCAGTTCTATCTATGTGTCTGCAAAGGACATGATTTCATTCCTTTTTATGACTGCATAGTATTCCATGTTGTATACGTACCACATTTTCTTTATCTAGTCTATCATTGATGAGCCTTTGGGTTGATTGAATCCTAATTCTAGATGTTTTTATTATTTGCACCTTTTGGTAGTACTCTTCTTAAAAAATTAATTCACTAAGCAATGTTAAATACATATTTAATGAAAATTTTTATGCAAACACTAATTCATTAGATTGTAGGTTTTGAGCAATTATATCTGATACAATATAAAATTGTATATTATGTATTTTTATTGTAATTTATTAGGATATACTTTTAAGTGATGTAGAAGCAATTAATTCAAGACCCCACATTACTTTTAATAGAAGTGATATAGAAAGCTTTAACAGAAAAAGTTAACATACTTTTTCAATTGCTGAACTTAGTACTAAGGGGAGACTTAGGTTTTTAAGGTATCCTGATTAATTTCTTATTAAATGCCATTGCATCTTATGATTGAGATGCATATCAGTACACCTTAACTTCAAGATTTTTTGAGGAGTTGCATGAGTTTTGAAGATAGTGAATTATTATACGTAAGAAGCTCATACTGATGTTACTACAGTTCCTCTCATTCAATCAAATCATGTTCTCAGATCAGCAATTCTTGTAGACCTAGCCCAATAAAAGCATAATGTTTTCTCAAAAGATAAATCAGTATACACCCATGGAGTATGTTGCCAGTAACATTATTTTTATTATCTTTATAATTAATAGCTCCTGAAACATACCTCAATTTAATTAAGTTTACAGTGCTTTTCCTTTAATCCAGTAAATAGAATAGAATTGCTATTTTCCAATGGTTTGCTATTCTGCTAGCTTGATGATTTACTACATATGTAGGCAGAATGAGCAAACAAATTAACTTCTATCCTCATGTGAGAGGACTAAAAATTAATTAGACAAATTTCATAAAGCAACAAGGTGATTCTAGGCTGTCTTTCTAGGCACAGACTTCGATGACATAAAAATAAATTTCTATATTTTAGAAAGAAATATGGAACCAGATTTATTTGTTTTAATCAATATATTCTCTTAATGTTTGTGATAAATTGTCCAATTATACTATCCAATCTCAAGGGGGAAATTAGGCAAGACTTATATTTTATATTATTTTCAATTCTGGTGATTCCTACCGGTAAACATGCAACAGCTTGAGTGCAAACTGTAGGCTATATTCAACGCACTTTTTTTGGGGGGGGGAGGGGTGGAGTCTCACTCTGTTATCCCAGGCTGGAGTGCAGTGGTGCGATCTCGGCTCACTGCAAGATCCGCCTCCCGGGTTCACGCCATTCTCCTCCCTCAGCCTCCCAAGTAGCTGAGAGTACAGGCGCCTGCCACCACTCCCGGCTAATTGTTTATATTTTTCGTAAAAATGGAGTTTCGCCGTGTTATCCAGGATGGTCTCGATATCCTGACCTCGTGATCCGCCCGCCTCGGCCTCCTAAAGTGCTAGGATTACAGGCGTGAGCCACCGCGCCCAGCCTATTCAGTATACTTTTAATGGATTTTGGGGTTGATGTAAAACAATAAAATTAACTGTTGCAAGACCATTTGTGAGCTTTGTACTTAAATTGGTCAGTTTAAAGAGTTTTATGATCGTCTGATTTTTTTTTAAAGTAGTTGTGACTCTCAGCTTTAATATAAATAATTACACAGAAATTATATTTCATCATTTGATTATTATTGAAGTTTTAAATAAA
The DNA here is from genome assembly GCF_000951045.1 of Mandrillus leucophaeus. Lineage (NCBI taxonomy): Eukaryota > Metazoa > Chordata > Mammalia > Primates > Cercopithecidae > Mandrillus > Mandrillus leucophaeus. Next base: position 931,485 of record NW_012103821.1, read on the forward strand.
AGGTTAGGTTAATCTTACTTTCATCCCCCCAAAACTTTATTAAATAAATTTTCTTTCACTGCCCCAGGTTAGAATGCATAATTGTCCTATCAGAGATCATAACCCTTAATGGATTTAGAATTCGTTGGTGCTCTGTAGAAATACCATGCTAATACATTTAATCAATTTGGTGATCCCTGAAGACACAATGTTGAAAAAAAAACAATGCTTTTTAATAAACATCCTAATATCAGTAGTTTATAATATTCTAAAATTTAACCTTTGTAAAATTCCATAGGTAGAAAATGTTAGCTTTATTTTATAGCATGAACAACTGAATATCTAGTCTGTAAAATTATTTCAATAAAGTCACAAAATTTGTACATGATGCACTGGTGATTCCAATTTGGGTCTTTTAAACCAGGGTTTCTCCAATTGTGGTTCCTAGACTGCTATCATTAGTATCATCTGGAAATGTACCAGAATTATTGACATCATATAGAAGCTGGAAATGCTAATTCTTAGGCACCACTCCATACATCACGTATCAGAACGAGAAACATTACAGGTAGAATCCATCGATCTGTATTTTAATAAGCCCTCCAAGTGGTGTTGATGCACACTAAAATTTTATAACAGTTTTAAACTAAAAAGTGTATACTTTGACAATGATTCTACATGACTTCTACTAGACAAGATGTTAATGTTGCACAGATATCTACTTAACAAACATTAATAATAGGTTACATAAGGATTGGAAAGGCAGGAATAAACTTAATTATTGGTAGTTAATATGACTGTCTGCACAGGTAATCTAAATAAATTTATTGACAATAAAATTTATTTGAAAGTTTAGTAATGTATTTGTAAAAATATCAATATTATACATAAGCTGTTTGTATTTCTATATATAATCAAGAAAACATTGGAATTAAATTTTGTAATATATTACTTAAACATAGACAAAACTTTCAAGTAATTGACACCACAATTAACAAAAATTTGTGTGAAACCTATGCATTGGCATTTGGAACACTGTAGTAAAGGAAATCAAAGAAGACCTAAATAACTGGTTTGTTATTTAAAGTTCATACATTATAAACATTTACTACCATAAGAATATCATCATTCTACCAAGATTATTCTAGAAATGTAATGGTTTTCTAATAATATTTGAAAGAGAGTTTCTGTGACCTGGCCCAGTTGATTATAAATTGCACACAGAAGAGCAAAGATGAAAAAATATCTAAGACTCTGAAGTAAAATGGCTAAAAAAATAAAGATTTATTGATGTACATATCAATAAATAGATCAAAAGTAGTATATCATGATTTATTATAAACATAATAAATGCAATGGTGATGTTATAATGTAATAAAAGACATACTGACTAAAACAATGAATAAAAAGCTTTGAAACAGACATACATATGCAGGCAACTTTGATATCTGAAAAACACAGCATAATAGATTACTGAGAATAAAATACACTGAACAACTAGGCAGCTAGGAAAAAATGTCTTTATAATGGAAGAAAGGATGGAAAGAAAAAAGAGAGAGAAAGCGATGAAGAAAATATACCCAAACATCTTTGAAAAAAGTATAGGTAAGCACTCTTGATGCTGTGAAGGTTTCTTAACCTCCGCCTTCCAAAAAGCCAATATAATGTAATCACTATATACATATATGAATATGTATGTATTCAAATGTATTAAAATTGAAAAATTATGTTTATAAAAGACATCTTTGAAGAAAGTGAAAGGAGATTATAAACTGAAGGAGGATAATTGTATTATATATAATAAAATTAATATTCAAAAATTTTAATGACTGTTAAAGCATGGTCACAGATTAATAAACATGTAAACTACTTGTAAACAATCAGCATGTGCATACTTGGTATCATGAGCTGAATATTAGCCAGTGCATAGTCAACAAAGGATTAGTATCAAGAATATATAAGAACCCCTAACAATTAATAGAAAAATGCAACCATCTCTAGAAAAATGGCAAATAACATGAGCTGGCAATTCATAGCAAACAACAAAGATATGACTTTAAACAAACCCCCTCCCACATACACACAAGGGAAGCCAAACAAATTATTAATCAGAAAAATGCAAATCTAGATGAAAATGAGACTTTCTACGTAAGAGACTGGAAAAAATCTAGAACCATGGCTAAATGTCATTCTATCAAATGATAGATATAAATGAATAACATGAGTCTTTTCTTGGTGAAAATGTAATTATTAGAACCATTTTGGACAAAAATAGGCATTACTAAAAAATTTAAAACTATTAGGAGTCATTCTACTTTTAAATATACATGTAAGAGAAAATGTACATTCAAAGAAAAAATAGGCACAAAAATCTGTAACAGTAGTGAAAAACTAGAAATGACAAATGTCATACACTGGATAATTAAGAAATTAATTGTGGTTTATTCATGTAACAGGACATTAGAGAATAGTGATGACTTATAGTTATATAAAATAATATAGAAACATTTTAAATACTAATCTTTGATTAGTTTAAGCAATTCAAAGATTATTATTTTTATGTATTTCAAAAATAGGCAAAAGTAGCTAAACATGTGCACATGTATATAAAGATATATAGACATACCTGTAGCAATAAAATATCACTAAGGGATTAATCAGTGTTGCACTAGCAAAATTTACCTACTTCTACAGGAAACGTAAAAAGTTCCAGTGTGCAGCATTTGTAAATTCCTGTGGTGTAAATACTTTCACAATGGTGAGTTCATGCTACCAATATGAAGACAGAATCAAGGAATAATAATAGATAATAATAATAAAAAAAAAACACAAAATTGGCTCTCACAAGTCAGCATCATCTGCTTTCACACCCTGCTGGAAACCAACACAAAGGTTAGGAGACTTCTGTGGAGATAAGGCAGGGAAATAGAACATTCAAAAAAGGAAATATTATTTATTTATTTGAAGTTTTTGAGTTGCCTGTTAATTGCACAGGCATGCCTTATGTTCACTAAATAGATAATCAAGAAAATAAGTGAGTACAATGGTAAAAGACTAAAAGAGTAATACAAGTATCATTCTTGAACCAACAATTATAATTCATACTATTTAGTAAACCTAATGTCCTAGAAAAATATGATATGCTTAGACAGATAAGTTAAAATACACTATGACAAATTTGACAGTGTTTACTAAAGTATAATAAAGTAAACTGGTTATATTTTATTACTGATGTACATCCACTGGAGATCCAGGTGAAAGATTGTACTTCCAAAATCCCTTACCTATAGATAAATAGTAGCAGATGATGATATTTGAGTGAATAGTAACAGCATCAGGAATACTGTCACCCTCCAGGCCAGCAGTTCTGTATCTTGTATGTGTGTCAACATGCACATCATCCTAGCCAGGTGCTCTCCACCCATCCCCAATATAATTCCAGTACTTTATGCTATAGAACAGTGGTTCTCAAACACTGGTGTGCATCAGAATCAACTGGTGAGCTTGTTAAAACCCACTCTCAGATTTTCTCATTCAGTAGGCTGTTTGGGGACCTGAACATCTGTAATTCCTTCAGACAAGTTGCCAGGTATTGCCACAGCTGGAGAACATCACACTTTGAGAACCGCAAGTACAGTACATTCAGGTAGCATCAGAGTCCTTTTCATTGTCTCTCAGCTGCCTCAGCTCACTCAGTCTCTTTCAAGAATGTTGTTGAATTTAGAACTATGAAATGAGAACAAGGGTTTATAACCTAGACCTCTGTAAGTCATGCCAATAAGAGCTAAAACCAGATGGATATCTAATACTGTAGAAATAATAACTATCCATAAGTAATTGACCTATGTATTGTAGAAAGCTTACACCTAAACATTAAATTACAGTAATGTTATTCCAATAACACTTTTTTTCTATTAATTTTAAAATTGTAGTGAAACATACATCACCTAAATCTTACCATTTTATTCATGTTAAATGTATAATTCAGTGGTATTCAGTACATTCACATGGTTGCACATTCATCACTACTACACATCTCCAGAATTTTTTCATCATCCCAATCAGAAACTCTATCTCCATTAAACAATAACCCTCATTCCCTCTGCTTCTGAGTCCCTCGTAACCTCTATTGCACTTTCTGTCTTCATGAATTTGACTACGCTAGGAATCTTATGTAAGAAAAACAATACAATATTTGTCCTTTATTCGTCTTCCTGACTTAGCATAATGTCTTCAATGTTCATTAATATGATAGCATGTTCAAAAGTTTCCTCCTTTTGAAGGCTGGCTAATATTTCACTGTTTATATGTACTGTATTTTGTTTACCTGTTAATCTTTCGATGGACATTTGGGTTGCTTCCACCATTTGGCTATTGTGAATAATGCTAACATGGATGTTTGAGCTCCTGCTTTCACTTCTTTTAAGTATATATTCATAAGTAGAATTTTGGGAAAATATGTATGGTAATTTTACATTTAAATTTTTGAGGAATTAACATACCGTTTTTCCACAGCAGTTGCACCATTTTACAATCCCACTAGCAATGCATAAGTGTTTTAATTTCTCCACATGCAGGCAAAGACTTGTTTTCTGTTTTTTTCATGTTGTTTCTTCGTTTATTGTTTTTTGTTTGTTTGTTTGTTTTTTCTTTTTCTTTTTTTTTTTTTTTTTGATATGGAGTCTTGCTCTGTCACCCAGGCTGGAGTGCAGTGGCGCAATCTCTTGGCTCACTGCAAACTCTACCTCCCGGGTTCGCGCCATTCTCCTGCCTCAGCCTCCCGAGTAGCTGGGACTACAGGTACCCGCCACCACGCCCGGCTAATTTTTTTGTATTTTTAGTAGAGACGGGGTTTCACCGTATTAGCCACGATGGTCTCGATCTCCTGACCTCGTGATCCACCCACCTCGGCCTCCCAAAGTGCTGGGATTACAGGCGTGAGCCACCGCGCCCGGCCATGTTTATTGTTTTGTAATAACCATTTTAGAAATGTGAAGTGATATCTTATTGCAGTTTTGATTTAACAAATGCACTTCTGCATTGATGTTTATGTCACTTTCTCATACATTGACTGACAGGTGTCAATTATAATCCTGTTATTGTATGGGTGATGCAAGAGGGCAGGAGGGGTCAGGTGAGGTGGCTCACACCTGTAATCCCAGCACTCTGGGAGGCCAAGGCGGGTGGATCACCTGAGATAAGGAGTTTGAGACCAGGTTGGCCAACATGACAAAACCCTGTCTCTACTAAAAATACACAAATTAGCCGGGTATGGTGGTGGGTGCCAGTAATCCCAGCTACTCGGGAGGCTGAGGTAGGAGAAATCGCTTGAACCCAGGAGGCAGAAGTTGCAGTGAGCCAAGATCGTGCCATTGCACTCTAGCCTGGGCAACAGAGTGAGACTCCATCTCACAAAATTAAAAATAAATAAATAAATAAATAGGACAGGAATTCAGGAAGATCACTCTGCCAGCATGTTAAATCATGATTTTTTTCCTCTCACAAACTCCATTGTTTCTAAAGTTATTGCATTTTACCTTTGTTTTTCTTATTTTCTTTTTCTTTTATTTTTTTTTAGAGGCAAAAAATAAAAGGACTTTCACCATATGGCCCAGTCTGGTCCGTAACTCCTGAGCTCAAATGATGCACCCAATTTGGCCTCCCAAAGTGCTGGAATTACAGGTATGAGCCACTGTACATGGCTGCTTTTTACCTTTCAACCACAATGGCATTCCTTTTAGTCCCTTTCTATCAAATCATTTTTTTTTTCTTTCTGGTTGAAAAAGTCAGCTTCACTGACTCTTACCCAGCCAGAACTTACCTGCGTTATCATCACCTTAAAATTTCTCATTCTTTTTATCAAACATGTTTGCTGTTTCCTCAAACCCAGGTAACTTCCATATATACTTTCCTGCTCATTCAATTCCTGGCTCAAACCTCTGAGAGTAGCTGAAAGAATTCACAACATAGCTGGTGACTTTTCAAAACATTTTTAGTATGACTCAAATGGCATCACTACTAGTTGAAATGATGTCAGTGTCTATATGACTAATAACATTGAGAACATTTAGCTATGATTATTTAAAAGTATTTAATTGTTATTTATTATTATTAAAGTTTCCTCATATTTTTTATTTTTGTACTTCCAAATTTTATGTTCTCATTCTCTGTCTCGCTCTCTTCTTTCTTTCTCTCACACATTGTTTAACTTGGAAGTACATCCCATTTTTAAGATTAAATTTCTCCTTGACTTATTGGGGTCACATTTTTCATCATGTTTTCTCTCCTTTTTAATTTTTTTGGCATTTCCATTCTTTTTCATCATGCTATTTTTTTTTCCCCCTATCTATAATAATGCCCAGGCTCTCCCATGCTGATTAATGAAGTAAGTAAACAACTAAACTACAAAGAGCACCAACAACAAAATCTCATCATGTCCCAGCCACCCTGTCAGCTTATTTTCTATATTAGTCTCCCTATCAGCAGGGAACTGTAAGCTAAGTCTTTTTTCTGTCGACTCTGTCTCATTACAATCAATAATTTTCCCTTTCCTCAAATTTATGTACCGAAACACTCACTACAACATTATCTGGCACTCCATAATAATGTAATCCAAGGAATATCTTCTTTCTCCTCTTTTGGCTTCACCTACAAGTATTTGAAACTATCAACGACCCTGCATGAGCTCTTTTTTTCTTGACTTTGTGGACACTTCGTTTTTTGGTCCTTACTTTTCCTTTCATATTCTCATCAAGCCATTTTTCCTTAAATCAAACTATCACTATATTTGATACAGTAGAACAATGTGATCTTTGCAAAGAATAAAAATCAGAAGAAAATGAGGTGCTTATTCAGATGTATCTTAAAAACTTGTCCAGAAGTGCTTATCAAAAGGCCAATTTGTGCACCGCAGCACATATCTGCAGAAATTAGCACAGTGCCTTTCCTAAAGTTATTGATTACTTAAATTTTATTGGACAAACATGAAAATCTTGATCGCTAAAGGACTTCATTTTTTCTGCTATGTTATTCTATTAAAATTGTCTCAGTCCTAGACATATGAAAGAATCAAAGTTTCATCCTTTGAAAAGCTGATTGAAATTTTTGCATTGCAAATTAGTGGGTCTACAATATTTTAAGATATTCAGATGTCATGGCTCTGAACCTCTTCTGTTTGTGGTGTTTATTGCAATATCAGAATGTTTTATATTTGCCTCTGTGCTTTCTAGGAGGAATGCACTGAGGAATATATTCCCTTAGGGGGTCCACAGAAAAAATGCCTAATTTTGCTATAGTTTTGGTTTTCCATTTGTGTTCGGTTTCTTTCTACTTAAAATGCCACCTCTATATTTTTTGACTTGTCATATACTTTTGTAAATTAACTTACAAGCTTTGTGAAATTTGTTAACCAGGCAGCATCCTTAAGTTTTATAAGCATAGACATCATTGGGAGGAGTTATATCACTCAGATGGCTTCAGATGCCTTAACCAGGTCCCCAGGTTTTTAGAAGCTTTTTGAATATAAGCCAGTGAATCCACTCTGCAGAAATTTCATGTTCTGCACCTGTTTTATTTTACTATCATTTTAAAAATTACATTATGCAAACCCAGACTTGAATCACTTTAAATTTACCACTTGTATAGAAAAAAATAAAAGTTCAATTAGAATATTTAAACAGATGTGATCACATAAAATATAAATGTGAATATATATTTTATAGCAAAGTGGATAAGGAGTAAACATACACATGCTTACATGTAATCTGGTTTCTTATTTGTTTTGACAAGTTGCATTGCATTTTTAACAACTTCTGAATGTAACTCATAATTATTAAAAAGTAAAAAGTTGACTTCTTCATGAAAATACATTTTTAACTTTTACAAACTTTGACATGAAAATAGTTGACATTGGAAATAATTTTTATTCTAGCAGGAGCTACTTCTTTTATATAGTAAAAATAAGCAATTCTGAAATGCTGATTAAAATTATTTCCTTTAAGATGCTAAAAAGGATAGAATATATGAGCAGAACATGGCAATTTAGATGCCTTGAATTTTCTTATTTATTCACTCAGGTATGGATTTTTCATACTGAAGATACTCAATTATTTAACTATTTAAACTCTCCTACATTGCAAAATCAGTGAGAAGCTGTAAAGAAGATTAGTTATAGAGCAGAAGAAATTTCTTAGTATTTAAAATAAAACCTTCTGATTTTGTTACTTACTAGATCTCTACTTCTAGCATATTATATAATTCCTACATTCTAATTTATTTATATGTAAATGTAACAAAATAAATAATTTTAATATACAAGAGTTGTAATAGATAAGTGTTAATTATACCAAATCATGTTGCAAACCTTGATGTAGGGACTGATTGCTTTGAAATGCTAGATGTAGTGTACATAATAGACAAATAAGTGGTAGCTAATGTTAGTGAATGAAATTGAAACCACCACTGCAAAGTTATAACTGAGACAGTGACAGAGATCTGACCTAACCAACTCCATCTTACTTCTTTTTTTTTTTTTTATTTTATTTTATTTTATTATTATACTTTGAGTTCTAGGGTACATGTGCATAACATGCAGATTTGTTACATATGTATACTTGTGCCATGTTGGTGTGCTGCACCCATCAACTCGTCAGCACCCATCAACTCGTCATTTACATCAGGTATAACTCCCAATGCAATCCCTCCCCCCTCCCCCCTCCCCATGATAGGCCCCGGTGTGTGATGTTCCCCTTCCCGAGTCCAAGTGATCTCATTGTTCAGTTCCCACCTATGAGTGAGAACATGCGGTGTTTGGTTTTCTGTTCTTGTGATAGTTTGCTGAGAATGATGGTTTCCAGCTGCATCCATGTCCTTACAAAGGACACAAACTCATCCTTTTTTATGGCTGCATAGTATTCCATGGTGTATATGTGCCACATTTTCTTAATCCAGTCTGTCACTGAAGGACATTTGGGTTGATTCCAAGTCTTTGCTATTGTGAATAGTGCCGCAATAAACATACGTGTGCATGTGTCTTTATAGCAGCATGATTTATAATCCTTTGGGTATATACCCAGTAATGGGATGGCTGGGTCATATGGTACATCTAGTTCTAGATCCTTGAGGAATCGCCATACTGTTTTCCATAATGGTTGAACTAGTTTACAATCCCACCAATAGTGTAAAAGTGTTCCTATTTCTCCACATCCTCTCCAGCACCTGTTGTTTCCTGACTTTTTAATGATCGCCATTCTAACTGGTGTGAGATGGTATCTCATTGTGGTTTTGATTTGTATTTCTCTGATGGCCAGTGATGATGAGCATTTTTTCATGTGTCTGTTGGCTGTATGAATGTCTTCTTTTGAGAAATGTCTGTTCATATCCTTTGCCCACTTTTTGATGGGGTTGTTTGTTTTTTTCTTGTAAATTTGTTTGAGTTCTTTGTAGGTTCTGGATATTAGCCCTTTGTCAGATGAGTAGATTGCAAAAATTTTCTCCCATTCTGTAGGTTGCCTGTTCACTCTGATGGTAGTTTCTTTTGCTGTGCAGAAGCTCTTTAGTTTAATGAGATCCCATTTGTCAATTTTGGCTTTTGCTGCCGGTGCTGGGAAAATTGGCTAGCCATAAGTAGAAAGCTGAAACTGGATCCTTTCCTTACTCCTTATATGAAAATTAATTCAAGATGGATTAGAGACTTAAATGTTAGATCCATCTTACTTCTAACCTCCAAGTTGTTCTTGTTCATTCCTGGGCACAGGCCGAACTAATTTTGAGAGGAACGTAGTTTATAGTTTATAGTTTGAAACAAAGTGATAACAGCCCTTTCCCCAAACAAGCTGCCTTCTTACCTGGGGACTAGACTGCCTTTGTAGGACTAAACACATTAACCACCAGATTAGAAATTATGGTTTAGGAGTCATGCAGTTGGAGGCTGCAAAATTCTAAACCCCCCAAATTGCTCCTGGGGATAACATCACTCTTGTAAAACCTAAGAGCAGTGCTTGAGATATTTTGCAGAACCTCCACTTGATGGATCAGCTGGCATCACCTAGATCAACAAACTGGCTCACCTGGTCTTGTGGCCCCCACCCAGGAACGGACACAGCACAAGAGGGCAGCCTTGACACCCTATGATTTTTGTCTCTTACGTGACCAATGAGAAGCCCCAGTTCACTGGCCTAATACCCACCAAATTATCCTTAAAAACTCGGATCCCTGGATTCACAGGGAGACTGATTTGAGTGATAACAAAACTCTGCTCTCCCACACAGCCTGCTCTGCATGAATTGCTCTTTCTCTATTGCACTTCCCCTGTCTTGATAAATCAATTCTGCCTAGGCAGTGGGCAAGGTGAACCTGTTGGGTAGTTACAAAACTAAACTATATTGTTAGGTAAATGGATAATGAGAAACTGTAACCTACTAGATAATAAAGCAAGCAAAATTTATTGATTCAGTGAGTTAATAATTTAAGTGAAAAAAACAATAGGTGAAAACACAAGTACAAGTAATATATAAGTCATGTATAAGATAGTATATTTAAACTTTCTCAGGGGATTTGACTCATGTTTTTATTTTGGGGGGGGGGCGAGGGCAACATAACTGCTACCTGGAAAAGCTCTTGATAAGCAAAGATTAGGTACAAATTAGATGAAATATGAATCTCCCAGGAAGAGAGAATATCAGAGATAAAGGCTGAGAGTAAAGAAGTCTATCTATTTGGGCAACCACAAATAATTTGGCATGACTGCCAGGTAGAGTGTTGGACAGGGGTGCTAATAGATGTGGAAAGAGATCGAGAAGAAGGCAGGTGACTGTTTGGTTGTATTACCTTAAGGATTTCTGATATTATCCTGATGTTAGATGGGGACCCATTAAAGATTTTTGATTAGTGTCGAAAACATGCTCATATTTATGCTTTATAAATATGACTTTGGCTAAAGATTGAGGCCAGTGAAGCATTTAGTGGACCGCTAGAGCCATCTATGGAAGAAACCATGAGCCAATGGTCTGAATAAAGTAGGTGTAGTGGCTATGAGAAGTGGACAATGGACAAAATGGAGGAATGATGAGGTAACATGAATGGCAGGGCCATATTATGTGTGGGAGGTTGAAGTAGCAGATTACTCTCAACTTGGCAAGTGAATAATGATTTCTCAGACAGAAGGCATACACGGTGGACATTTTTAATTGCCACAAAAAGAGTATTGGCAAATTTCTTTTTGGATATATTGGATTGAAAAGGGGCTTTGCAATCCTGGAAAACCTGACCACTTATTAGAATGTAGTGTAAACTTTGTCCTGTAACACACATCATGATGCAATCACATTCCTTAGTCCCTATGCAACCTGCAATAACTCATGATTAGACCTGTAAAATCAAAACAAAGACTTTATGTCTTACCCCAGTTTGCTGGTACCAGGTATAACAGAACAATCTGGCAACTACCGGAAAGCAGAAACTAAATAGGTAAAGTTGAGGGACACCGGACTTGGGTAATTTCATTTCACTAAAAATAAAAATAAATCATGTTTAAACAATTGAATAAGTAAGGGTATGTTTGAATAAAATTCAAAGAATTTAAGAAAATTTGTTATGATTATGGAATGACTTCCTCATTAAAATCAATGTGATAATTTTTATTAAAAATTTAAAGTGTAACTTTCTTTGTGCTGTCTAATAATCTGACAGTATCCAGGATCCTGAGCTTGTCTTATTTTGCACTTAGTAATTGAACCACAGTGGAAACACATGCTATTGATTCTCTGATTGCTCTTTTCACTTCACATGGCAACAATTTCAAATTCAAAAGCTTTGGAAAATAACAAAACTGCCAACTATGAAATGGAGTGAATTGTAATTTTTTAAATAATACTTGGAATATAAATGGAAGCCTTAGCTATGCCCTAGCACTCACAATGTTCCCTCACTGACCTAAGTTTTCAGTATATTTTTAAAATTATGAGTTACCTGGTTATTGTTTGAAATGCATAACATCAAGAGTGCAGTCCTGGCAAAATCCTATGAATGTATTTTTATAAAAGCACCAAATCTTGCTTAGCATGTTTGCGTTACCACATATTGGATTTTGGCCTTTATTTTTTTTTTTTTTTTTTTTTTTTTTTTTTTTTTGAGATCTCCTCTTTCGGAATATTCCTTAAGTAATACTCAGAGCTACCTTTATGAATAAGATCCAGAAATTTTACTTCTGGTGAGGAATTCAGATTTATCCTAATAGAAAGTAATAGAATTAGCAATGGAAAATGAAAACAATGATCTTCATTGCATAAGTTTACTACTAACCTCGCTTATGTTTGCCTACTCTTTGCTTCACAACATTAGGCCTTTTATAACAATACTTTAAAGCATTATTGGCTATGCAATTCAGAATTGAAACCTGAATTTTGACCAACATCAAAAGCAAAGCTCTTAGGTAACATTTCTTGTTTGTATTCCTGCATAATGGTTCTGAAAAATACTACGATTATGCAAACAAAAAGAGTTATGGATATATTACCTTTTCTTGTTTGCCTCCATTTGGAGACGTCTAAGAACCTTGTTTTGAAATATCAGCTGGAACAAGCCAGATTCAACATTAGACTGCATACTTACTGCTCTGGTTATTATGAGAATGTCTGACTAAGATATACATTGTAAAGCTTCCTCTTGATAGTGGGTTATTGAAATGCCACATGATGTAACAGGCAGAAAAGATAAACCTATTGCAGCATATAATAATGTTCCATCTGCCAACACTGACAGCCTTTGTTATCTGGCCTTTTCCTGGCACAAGGGTTTCTCAATAACTTTGATAACATTATTGCTATTCTATCCTGGATACATTTTTCATAAGCAATTATTAACAGCTTTATTTTTAACAGGAGCACCATGAGCATTACAGCCTTCTTGCATACATTTGTTGAGGAATTTACATATATGTGGCTTAATGACTTTTCAAGTCATACTGCATTTTATTCTTGAAAGATGTGATTAGAATTTATGCCTTTAATTTCCTAGAGGTTTTACTTCCACCTAAATAGGTAAGCATCTTATCACTTTAAGTTGTTTATTATAAATTCATGTGTGGTAAATTAGTTTTCAAACTGAATCCAGGAATCATCCAATTGATAAGCATAGTAAATTAATGTACAATGAAGCAGGTTGCCAACAAAAAATAGTCACTTACTAATATTTTCTGCACAGATCTTTGCACATATAAACAGATTTAGTTTACCCATTTATCACTTTAACTGCTGAAGCACAATACAGTAAGTGCTATATGTCATTTCTACCTGGTGCACATTGGAAGAATTTGCTTGGTTACACAATTGTGATCATTTCTCTGTTTTCCCCCTAAAGCAAATGTAATACACTCCCTCAAATGCCAGATGGAAAACTAATTATCTCTAAAATAAATACAGCTGTAGCTAAAGTAGTATTACCTTCACAACTAGTGTGTCTTAGTCTGGCTTGGAGGGATATACCTAAAGACAAAAGGCAAGTATAATATTTCCATGTCTAGTTTATCATCTGAGACTGCAAATAAGAAAGCTTATTATAAAGAGGGAATGGGGAGTTTATCCCCAGTCAGTTTGGAAGGGAGGATTGAAGTTCAAATGTTATGTCCATTGCCAAGTATTACGGTTCCCACAGTAGCTTTTATTTTAGACTGTATTTGAAGTAGATTGTAGAGATTAAAGGATCCTGTCCTATTTTAGAAACATTTAAGAGTGTGATATACTAGACTGACCGACTTTTGACTAAATTTATATCTTAACTGGAGATATTTTAGATGTATAAATTAATAAATGCATATATTCATTATACGAACTTGTATTGAGCACTACTTTGTGCCAGGTATTGTTCTAGATGCTGGAGATTCAGTAATGGACCAAAGCAAAACTAATTTCTGCTATCCTAGAATTTGCAATCCAGTTGAAATAGATGGATAATATACAAAAAAAAAAAAAAGTAAAATAAGAAAAAATAGATGGCAATGACTGCTATCGAGATAACATGAGCAGAATATGTGATATTCAATATCAGGGAGCATAAGTTGTAATTTTAAAGAGAAATGCAAAGAAACCCTCATTGAGAAGGTAGCATTAAAATAAAGAGCTGAAGGAAGTGAGAAAGCAACCCAAGAAAAATTTTAAAATAAGAAAATAGCTTCCTTGAGGAATCTTTATTCATGTACTTTGCCTATTTTTAAATGGGGTGATTTATTTTCTTGTTATTGAGTAGTTTGACTTTTTTGTGTATTTTGGACATTAGTTCTTTATCTGAAGTATGATTTTCACATATTTCCTCCCTCCTTCTCTTCACTATATTGATTGCTTCCTTTGCTGTGCAGAAGCTTTTAGTTTGATGTAAAAACATACAAACAGCCAACAGAAATATAAAAAATTCCACATCTCTAATCATCAGAGAAATGCAAATTAAAATCACAATGAGCTATCACCACAAAACTGTTAAAATGTCTTTTATCAAAAAGATGAAAGATAACAAGTGTTGGTGAGGATGTGGAGAAAAGGGAATGCTAAAATACTGTTGGTGGTATTGTAAATCCCTGCAGCTATTTTGGAAAACATTATGGAAAACATTATGGAGATTATATATATATATATTTATACACACACACACACACACACACAGAATTTCTATGTGATCTAGCAATCCCACTACTGGATATATACCTAAAGGAATTGAAATTAGTATGTAGAAGAGATGTCTGCACTCCCATGTTTATTGCAGCACTACTCATTAGAGCTAAGATATGCAATCAGCCTAAACATCCATCAGTAAATGAAAGGATAAAGAAAATATGGTGGATATGCACAATGAAATACTATTCAGCCATAAAAAAAGTCAGGGAATTATGTCATTTGCAACAACATTAATGAATGTAGAGGACATTATATTAAGTGCTAAAAGTGAGGCACAGAGAAACAAATACTGTTTGATTTCACTAATATGTGAAAGCTAAAACAGTTGAATCCATAGAAATAGAGAGCAGAATGGTGGTTACCAAAGTCTGGGAGAAAGAAGTGGAAGAGGAAAGGGGAGATGTTGATCAAGGGGTATGTAGCTACATTAAGCTAGGAGGAATATGTTCTGGTGTTCTATTGCATGATAGAAGCAGTATAATTAATAATAATATATTTTATATTTCAAAACAGGTGAAAGAAAATATTTTAAATGTTGTAAACACAAATAAGTGACAAATGATTGAGGTGATGAATGACTGATTTAATCATTTAAAACGTATGCATGTATGGAAACATTACTTTGTACCTCATAAATATCTAAAATTATTGTTTGCCAATTAAAAATAAAATGAAACTAAATTAATAGAAAGAGGAAATAGCAAATGAAATACCCTCCCCATGAGAGCATCCCTGGCATGTTGCAGAAACAGCAGAGAGGTCAATTGATAATGAAACAAATACGAGGAGTATGTGAATAACAGAGTGAGAAGGAAGAGAGTTAAAAAATAACCAAATCATGTTTGGTATTATTGGCCACTCTGATGATTCTGATTTCGAGTAGGTTGAAAAACCATTAAAGAATTTTGCTAAAAGGTTTAACATGATCTGACTTACATTTTAAAAGAATCACTCTGGCTGCTGTTTGGAAGCTAGATTGATGTGGACTGAAGCAAGAATAAAAGTAAGGGACACCTTTCTATCACCCAAGCAAGAAGCGATGGTACTTTGCACCAGGGTGATGGCCATGGTAGTAATGAGAAGTGATTGCCTACTGAATGTAAGGTGAATCTACATTTTTTGGAAATTTTACAAATAAATATCTCAATGAGAAAAACAGATGAGTCAATAATGATGCAGGGGAGATAGAAAATAATTGTTGAAGCAATGTTCTTGAGTAGATGAAAGTAGACAGAATCTAATGCACAAAGGCTTGTCCTTAGAGAGAAGTCAAAGTCACTTATAAAGCAATGAGTAAAGCAGAGAGCATGTCACAAATACCTCTGGGTTGTAGGGGACTTGTGGGACTTGTTTTACCATTGCTTTTATTGTTCTCAGAGAAATAGAACATAAATTATTAGTGATGAGTGAAGATACAGAGGAAGTGTTAGAAATTTGAGGAATGCTGAGAAGATAAGGAAATATGGGAGAAATAATGGAACAGTAGTAGAAGCTTACTCTCAGTTAAAATAGGTGGAGATGAAGATGAAAATTACACAGTCAAGGTACTCTTCTCCAGCCACATTTAGCATAAAATAGATGTAAAGCTGGGTTGTGTTTTAGTGAAAAAATTAGTGCCTGCCATAGTTTACAAACCTAAGGATTAGATCTAGATCGTAATGAAGTCACCCCACTAAGTGTAGTTTCCAATGCCTTTTGGAAATCAGAACTTGCCTTTTTAAAATACTCTGTTCTCTGTTCTTTTATTTGTATTTCAACATAATCTGAATAAAACTTAAAGCATAAATTTTGAAGTTTAAAAAAGCAACAGTTTATTGTACATTCAACATAATAATTTATCTGTTATATGTATATAGTTTATTATTTCATTTTAGTATAACAATTTCACTTAGTGTGTTTAAATACACAATGCTTATGGCATCAATTTTCTTAGCTTTATCATTATATGTTTCTACTAGTGTACCTAGGATTTCACTAGCTATGGTTTGTAAGTTTATTGTTATATATCCATTGAAAATGTCATCTTAAGGTTTAAGTTGAAAATCTTCCATGGGTAGAAAATTATTAATTATATTTATTAAAAAAGTTAGGATAATGTCATTAATCTTTCAAAAAAATACTGATAATAATATAGACATATAACATATGATAGATATATAAGATATATATGTTATACATATGACACATAGGTTATACATGCACATTATACCAATATATTTTGATATGATATATATTTACATGTATATATATACACATACATATAATCATAAAATCATATTTAAAATAAAGTTTCCCTGAATTTATTTTGGAGATTGTTTCACTGACTATTAATCCAAATCCCCTTAACCGACCTTCCTTATCAAACTGAGCACTCAACCTTGTAAAAAAGAAAAAGGCTGATTTCTTGAGTTTTTTAAAAAATAAATAAGTGACTCCAAGTACTTATCTCTCCACTTCCTACTCCAGTCTTCCTACTCCAGTCTTCCTACTCCAGTCTCTCAGAATACATGAGCTCTTTGTTTAGGAAACATACCAGTTAGGACAAATAAAACACTACTATTTTTCTTGAACATGACTCAGAATGGATTCTATAGTTTTTTTTTATTTTATTTTTTTATTTTTAAGCCTGACAGTACAAAGTTACCTTCAGTGGAGGTAGTTACCAGATTCTGCAGAATTTGTAGACAATTTTAAGTGTTCATATCACTTTTTGGCGACTGGAAGCCAGTGGAAGGTTAAAACTGAGGTAACATTGATTAGATTTTAAATGACATAAATTAACCTGCATGCTCTGTGGCAAAAGATTGCAAGGGATCATGTCCTAATGTAGTAAGATGAATAAGGACCTATTGGATACACACAGGAAAACAATAATGTGATTTTAAAATAAGGTTATATCAGATAAAATGTAAAAGGCATATGAATCAGGGGCGAAACTGTCAGAGACTGGAAATGGAAGATGTCACTGTAGCAGGTTTCAAGTGTGACTACTTGCTCTCTGCCTTGCATGACTGGAGGGAGGGTCATGGAGTTCACATGGCTGAAGGGAGGGTCGTGGAGTTCACAGGGTTGAAAAACACAAGTGAAGATTCATGTTTAGGAAGAAATATGAATTGTTATGGTTGCTTATTGATAATGAGGTGCCATTCAGGCATTCTATTTAAAATGCTACCTGAAAAGCTAGATGTAAAGGTCAATATAACAGAAAAGAAATCAGGCTGAAAATACAAACATGAAGGTTATCTTCATACGGCAAAAGATGACATCATATACATGAGTGAAAGTAGTTAAAGAGAAAATTTAGTGTGAGAGGAAAAAAATGGCCCTAATGACTGAGAAATAAATTCACCCCAAATAAGAGGAAGATTATTCTGTAAGGAGATAGACGGTGAATAAGCAAAATATTAGGCTGAAAATCAGGAGAGGAATGTCAAGGATACCAAGAAAAAGAATTTTAAACATAGTAGGTGGTCAATAGTGTGAAATAATTTTTAAGTCTAAGTCAAATAGAGAACAAAAGCATCAAGTTAATTTTCATGGAAGACTGTTTTGTCACTGGCAAGGGTTATATGGTTAAATAAATGGAAATTGAAGTGTAATTAGAATGCCTTAAAGACCAAGGTGGAGATAAGAATAAAAAGCGAGTAAAGATAGGCTTATATATTTAACTTTTTATTTAGCATGGACTCTAACTGATTGGGTAGTAGCTAAAGGAGAATAGGTATTAGGCAACAGGAGGAAGAGATAAATAAAACTGGGTCATTTAGCTTCCTTATCAGATTTGGGGAGATAGAACCCAAAATATTTCTAGAGATAGTAAAGACTGGTAAATCATATAATTCAAACAGGATATAAGTAAGTTGGTGCATATATAGTTGAGTTTGTGTATTTAGTGCAGAAAATTGAGAAAATTCCATTTATGTGGGAAGTAGAATGCCAGTATACCTCAGAATTAGATTGAAATAGCCGAAGAAAATTTGTAAAGATATCCAATATTATTAAGACCTGATTCGATGTTGATAATTTTGAACAAGTAGTGGAACCCAACTATCCTTCTGTGGGGCATGCTAAGGTATTGGGTATAAACAAGAATACATAAAATATATGGTTTACCTAAGTTTACATGTTGCTAAAATGATGAGATCTCATGGTGAAGGAATAAAAGTCTTTAGATAACAGCAAGAATGTTATTGAAATAATAGTGTTTGTAATTTACATAATGATGAAAGTGAATAAAGAGAAAGTTGATGAATTGGAAGAAATAAAGAAGTATTAATGAACTGAAGACTCCTATGAGATCAAATAGCAGTAATTATAAGGATAGTTGTACAAACTAGCTTCACAGAGAACATACTATGGAACAACTAATGGTGTGTGAATTCATGATTTGAATGAAAGAGCAGTTATGGGTGGAACAAAGTTTAATGTTGTAATAGGGCCCGGGGGGCTCAGAGAAAGCTATAGTGAAAAGAGGTCTGGGGTAGGAGAAAACGAGGAGATTAATCATGAATTCACATTGATCTCAGTGTTTTCCTGAATGAAGGCATAACTTGGCATGAAACTTGAGAACAAAATGAAGGGGTCAAATAGAGAACCCAATAGACATGGTCCTCAAAAATATTTCCCCTAAAGTAGATAAAATAGGACTAGAATCATTACTTAAGAAAAATGAGGACACATCACAAAGAAAGATTTGTGAGAGAATAAAGAGTTGAGAGCAGGGAAGTTATGTCTTCAGGGAAGACATAGGGATTAATTATGAAACAGGTGAATAGTACACTGGAGAGAACTGAAGTTATATGAAAGTAGCTAGCTACGGTGTTGCAATTCTAGAAGGCACTCTGTAAAATTTTGAAAGGAAAGGGAGGGGTACATTCCTAAATCAGTCACAAAGAATCACAGTATATTAAGATGGAAATGTTTTGTTCAGTGTTTGTCCAGGGAGATACCTGTATTTTAGGAGCAGATTGCAAAGAAGAGTGAATGAAAAGCTTAGTTGATTCTCAGTAGTTCCTTTGAAGTAATAGGCATAGAGCCCATTTTTTTTTCGGTTTTGTATGGCTCAACTTGGCTACTGATGAGACAAAACTTAACAACCCATATGCTCTCTTACTTTAAAAATGATTATGTTAATCTCAAAATCGACATATGTATTTTAATACTATAAAAGAGAAAGGATTCTAAACATCAAACACCAAATAATCTTTAATAATTCATGAAGGTTATTATGGAGAATATAATTGCTTAAAATTAAAAATTCATGTATACAAATTTATATATAAGTACATATAAATATATAGTGTGTATATATATACACATATGTGTATGTGTACATATGTGTATGTGTATATATAATATATATGTATATATCATATACAGGAAAGACTTCTTTGAACTTTTTGTTTGGATGTTAATAGGTGTTCCTGCAATGTTAGTGAACATTTAAAGGAAAGAAACTGGGTTTATCTAGCAACCGTGGAGACTCCTAGTCTTGCTGTTGGAAGTGTACATAAACAGTAACAGCTGTTGTTTTTCCAGTATTACTAATGATTTCCATCTCATTTATTATTCTTGTAGAAATCACTGACAAAATGCCAATACAGATATTCTGAAAAGCTTTATGTCCTCATGGACATCAAATTAAAACAAAAATTTTAATGGAATGCTACCTAATTGAAAAAGCTCTGTACTGGTGTGCAGGAATAAAAATAAGTTCAAAAAGATGTTGCTTCTCTAAAATAATTTCACATGTAGATATTTTTAAAAGACATATATGTGTTCCTTTAATGAGTAATAAATAATTTTATCAAAACTTTAGTTATCAGAAAATTAAAAGTTAATATCTAAATAAATACCAAATTATAATTAAATATATGCATTCAAAGATGAATAGAGCTTTAGGGTCTATGGAGTTAATATGACAGTATGCAATATGATGATTTGATTTAGATATAGATTACTATCTACTCACCTGGTTATAGATCCTTACAAATGTTACGTTATGTTACATTATGTTATGTTATGTTATGTTATGTTATGTTATGTTATGTTATGTTATGATCTTATTTATTTCCTTTTTTTGTGATAGGGTCAGGCTCTATCACACTATATGGATTCAAAGATGAATAGAACTTTAGGTTCTATTGAGTTAACATGACTCTGCAATGAGATGATTTAATTTATATACAGATTACTATCAATTCACCTGGTTATAGAGCCTTACAAATGTTATTTTATTTAATTCATTTTCTTATTTTTTGAGACAGGGTCGGGCTGTGTCATCCAGACTGGAGTGCAGTGGCACAATGTTGGCTCACTGCAACCTCTGTCTCCCAGGCTCAAGCTGTCCTCCCACCTTAGCTTCCCAAGTAGCTGAGACTACAGATGCACAATACCATGCCTGGCTAATTTTTTGGTATTTTTTTGTAGAGACGAAGTGTCACCATGTTGCCCAGGCTGGTTTCTAATTCCTGAGTTCAAACAATCTGCCCTCCTCCACCTCCCAAAGTGCTGGGATTATAGATATGAGCCACCGTGCCCAGCCACAAATATTATTTTAACAGAAATTTCTATAGAATAAAATATCAGTTATTTATTCATGCATTCATTCAATAGGTATTAACTGAATACCTACTATGTGCCAGGCAAATACTGAAAATTAGTAATTCCTGAGAATGTCAAGTAATTATTGAGAACTTCAATTCAGAAGTAAAATCTATTTTAATTAATATTTTTCCATAATGCTCTATAGCAATAGTTTAATAGAGGCTTTGAGTAGAAAATAAGCGTCATTGTTTAATCTGATGCTAGCATCAGTGGGTTCTATGTATTCAATGAATGTTATCATTTTTAACAGTGATGCCCCTCCTAACTCTATGCTTACTATCTTCAATAAAATAAAAATACTTACTCAAATTAAAATATTTAGGAAAATCTCTGGCTACATATGGTAGCCACTAGTCACATATGTATATTTAAATGTAAACTAATGTGAAATGATAAAGTTTCAAAATCAGTTTCGCTGTCATAACAGCCACATTTCAAGTATACAACAATGGCATGTGGCTAGTGTCTATCATGTTAAAAACAAAGGTGTATCACATGTCCATTCTTAGTAAGAGTTGTAACAGAAAGTGTGGATGTATACTAAACTTATTTTTTATGGCTTTTTTTTTTTTTACTCAGACAGTAGGCTATAGTAGTTTATACACCGTAATTAGGCAACATGTAGTTTTGCCATAGGTTTTACTAGTCAATTTTATAGGACTTTTGCCAGACCGTCCCCTTTTACCTAGAAATAGCATATGGTTTAGGATAGTAAGTGGAAGATGAAAATATGAAGTCTTTGAGAGGTTTTATGATAATATCTTAATATTATATTTCAAAATTATATATTATCCATAAGAAGTCTGGAAAGATGGAAGAGTAGAAAATAATAAGAATCTGTCTTTCCACCTAGATAACAATTGTGCTGGCTAAATCTGTTTTGTGTAACTATTTTAGAACTCTGTTGAAGGCTTTGTGAAGTTCATGGGAAGGCTTAGATGGTAAATTGCAGTTAATTTCTGTCAATTTTAGCAATTACCACAGTAGCAGCTACACATCTTCCACTACCAAGGCCCACCGCAGGCCGGTTTGTAAATATTTCTGGAGCAGCTTGTACGTAGCTTGTGAGAACCAAGAAGACCAAAAAGGTCACTGTCCTCCAAATATAAAGAATCAGTGTGTTAATCACTGACTGCTGCTTCTGATTTCAAAGGTACAGACAATGTGGTGGCAGCCATTGTTGTTACACCTCTGCTAATCATTTCAATCCACTCCCTCTGTGGGAAAGCGAATTCCAAACGATTCAGAGAGCCAGTACTTTTTCTCCTTCACTTTTCTCTTTTTTCCCTTTTATAAGCCAGTAATTGAGGACTAGGAGATTCAAAAGCAACCATACATAAAGAGAGATTAGCAAGTCACTGCATAATCCGAGGGAAAGGCATGGGCTCAGAAAAGACCAGAAAAGGCCCTAAATTTATACCGTACGCTGATTTTTGGCAGATAAAAAGATTAAAAAAGAGAGAGAGAGAGAGAGAAAGAAACATAAAAATAATTAACAAAACAAAAAAGTGCAAACCTTGGGGTGGGGAGAAATCAGATTTCAAAAGTTACCACATTATGAGATTCAAATATGTATTATTAGTTTTCAACAAGAAAATTATGAGACATAAAAAGAAACAGAAAAATAGAAAAGTATGCCACATTAAAAGGAGGAATAAAATTTTTAAAAAAGCAGAAACTGTCCCTGTAAAAGACCTGATGATGAATCTACTGGATAAAGACTTTAAAACAATTGTCATAAGGATGTTCAAAGAGCCAAAGAAAAACACAGAGAAAGTGAAGAAAATTATATATGAACAAAATGAAAATAACAACAAAGAGCTAAAAGATCTAAAAAGAAAGAAACAACAACAACAACAAAACCGTGGAACTAGAAATACAATAACTAAAATAAAAAACTCATTAGAGGGACTCAAAGGCAGATTTGAGCAAGCAGAAAAATCAGCAAGCTTGCAGATAGGAAAATGGGAATGATCAGATCTGAGGAAAAGAAAGAAATTAGATTGTAAAATGTGAACAGAGCATAAGAGACTTGTGGGACACCAAGTGGACCAACATGTATTGTGAGAGTCTCAGAAGGGAAAGAGAGAGAGAAAACAATAGACAATATCTGAAGAAATGATGGCTGAACACTATGCATATTTGATGATGAAATATGAACATATGGGAGCACAAACGCAAATTAATATAAACCAAAGAAGATGCACACTGAGACACATTATAATCAAACTTTCAAAAGAAAAAGATAAATATGAATACAGCAAGAAACGAGCAATTTGTCACATCAAGGCATTTTAAGTAAGATTATAAGTAGAATGCTTACCAGAAATTTTGGAAGTCATTGGGCTGACATATTCAAACGGATAAAAGAAAAAAAAAAGTTCTACAAAAAATTCCAAATCTGGCAAAACTGTCCTAAAAGTTAGTGAGAAATGAAGACATTCCCAAGAAAAAAAGAGCTGATGTAATTCATACATACCACTAGACATATCCTGCAAGAAATGATAAAGAGAGTCCTACAGGTTGAAGTTAAAGAACACTGGAGAATAACTCAGAGCTATATGAAGAAACAGAAATCACAGTGAAGTAAATATGTGGGCAATTACAGGAGCTAGAATAATTGTAACAAGTGTGTGACTCCACTTTTTGTTTTCTACACAATTTAATAGACTATTAAATTTGTAAATGCAATTATTAGTTGAAATTATATTGTACCATTAGATCATAACTCAATTTTTTGTTTTATACATAATTTAAGACATTCATGCATTTAAAAAAGTTATTTACAGTATTCAAGAGTTTTACATTTTAAAATAGTTATACAATATTTAATTTACAATATTTTTGTTTTAGACCTAATTTAAAACATTAATTAAAACTTAAAGTATTAATTTAAAGGTAAATATTTAAGGTATTAGAAAATTATTTAATAATTAAAGCAATAATATATAAAGTGATAATAAAATTATTGCATTGTTTTAATTGTTAAATAATAATTTAATTTTTTTTTTGTTTTGGTATAAAGATATAATTTTGTGACATCCACAACTGAAAGGGATGTGTACAAAGCTGAAAAGGAGCAGTTTATTTGTGTCATTGAAGTGAAATTTGTATAAATTCAAATTAGAGTAATACAACTTTAGGATGTTAAAGGTAATCCTCATGATAACACAAAGAAAGTAGCTAAAGAATATACATAAATGGAAAAGAGAATGCAATGTAAAAGTTTCACCAAAAAAAAAAAAACAATCAACTACACACAAAAGAAGACAGTAGTGCAGAAAATGAGGGATAATAAAGCTACAAGACTCATAGAAAACAAATAGCAAATTAAAGAAGTAGGTTTCTCCTTATCTGCAATTATTTTAACTGAACACTCCATTCCTAAAACAAAAATTGATAGAATTGATTTACAAAAACACAATCCAATGCTACATTATCTGTAAGAGACTACTTTAGATACAAAAACACAAAAAAACTACAAGTTAAAAATATAAAAAATATTCCATGCAAACAATTACAAAAAGAAAAGAGGGGTGGCTATACCAATATCAGAAAAAATACATTTTATATCAAAAAACTATAAAAAGAGATAAGAATATATCATATATTTAAAAGTTTCAATACAGCTAAAAGATATAATAATCATAACATTTATAACAGACCACCAAATATGTAAGTGAAAACTGACAGAAATTAAGGGAAAAATAGACGGTTCTACATAGCAGTGGAGATTTCAATACCCAACTCTGTGTAATGGATAGAACAATCAGATATGTGATAACTGAGGAAATAGAGAACTTGAGTAGCACAAGAAACCAACTAGAACCAGTAGACATTCAGAACACCTTATCCAACAATACTACACATTCTTCTAAATGCACATGGGATATTTTCCAGAATACACCATATTTTAGGCTACAAATTAAGTCTCGACTGATTTACAAAGCAGATGTAGAAAACAATGTTCTATGACCATAACATAATAAATTTAAGTAATCAATTACAGAAGGAAAACAGAAAAATTTACAAATTTGTAGAAATGAAGCAACATACTCTTAACTAATGACTCAAACAAGAAGTTGTGAGGGAAATATAAATCAATTAGAGATAAAATGAAAACACATTATACCGAACGTATCTCATGGGACACAATGAAAGCAGTGCAATGAGGAAGATATGTCGCTATAAATGCATAAATGCTTACATTAAAAAGAAAGAATGATCTGAAAATGTGAAATCTAAATGTATAAATTAACAAACTAAATTCAAGCTAGCAGAAAGAAGAAAATAATATAGATCAGAAAAGGAATTAAAAATAGAGAAAACTTTAAAATAATAGACAAAAACAATAAAACCACAAGTTGGTTTTTCACAAAAATCAACAACTTTAATTAAATTTTAACTAGATATATGAAAAAAGAGAGAAGATTCAAATTATTAAGATCAGAAATGAAAGCAGCGATATTACTACTGATTCTATAGAAATAAAAAGGATTTTGAGAGAGTACTTGATCAATTGGTACTGACAAATTAGATAAAGTAGATTAAATGGACAAATCCATAGAAAACACAACCTACCATGAGTAAATGACAAAGAAATGGAAAATCTAATTAGATCTCTGACTAGGAAGGAGATTAAACTCTAATATTCAAATATTTCCCAACAAAGAAAAGTCTAGAACCAAATGGCTTCACCAGTGAATTGTACCAAATATTTAAGTAGAAACTATTAAAAATATCAATCTTTTTCAAACATTTCCCCCAAAAAAAATTAAAGAGGAAGAATACTTTGTAACTAATTCTATCAGGCTAACATTACCCTGATACCAAAGCCAAACAAAGAAGCTAAAAGAAAACTACAGGCCAATATTCCATTCACTCCATGGTGGAAGATTAAAAGTTTTGCTCTAAGGTCAGGAGCAAGCCAATGAGACCTACTTTTGCCACTTTTATTCCAGATAGTGCTGGAATTCCTAGCCAAGCAGTTAAGTAATAAAAATAAATAAAAGGCAGCCAAATTTGAAAAGAAGCAAAAATTTCTCTGTTCCTAAATGATATGATCATATATTTAGAAAATCTTAAAGTTTTTATTTTTAAAAAACCTGTCAGGGCTAATGATGAATTTAACAGTGGCAGGATACAAAGTCAATATTCAAAAATCAGTTAAAGTTCTATAAACTAAAAATGAAGCATCTAAAACCAGAAAACTTAGGAAGCAATTACATTTACAATAGCATCAAAAAGAATGGAATGTTTACACTAAGGTGGTGTAATACTTGTATATGAAAACTATACAACCTTCCTGCAAGATACTGAAGACAACAATACATGAAAAGATATCTCATGCTAATTGGAACATTTAATATTACTCATACGTCATGACTACACAAAGCAGTCAACAGATTTAAAATAATCTCTATGAAAATCTTAATAACATTGATTTTTTTTTTTTAGAAATAGTAAAACCTTTCCTAAAACGCATATAAAATCTCAAGGTATGCTGAATAAACAATACAATCCTGATTTTTTTATTTAAAAAGCTGGAGGTTATATACTTCTTAATTTCAAAACATACAGCAAAGCTACAGTAATCAAAACAGTGTGGTATTCACATAGAGACAGACTTATAGAACAATAAAACAGAATAGGGAGTCCAGAAATAAACCCTCAATTATATGGTCAAATAATTTTTATCAAGCGTGCCAGAACCATTCAATGGGGGAAAAGACAGTCTTTTAAATAAATTGCACTGAGAAAAATGAATATCCACATGCAAAAAAATGAAACTGAATCTTTAACTAACACGATATACAAAAATTCACTCAAAACGAACAAGTGAGCAAAACTGAAGACCTAAAACTACAAAACTCTTAGAAGAAAACATTTGACAAAATCTTCACAGCATTATTTTGGCAATAATTGATCAGATATGATACGAAAGTTATAGGCAAACAACAACAACAACAATAAAAAGACCAATTTGACTTCATGAAATTAAAAAAAAGATACATAATATTTATATATATTTGTGGAATACTTTTGATATTTTGTTACATTCATAGAATGTTGAATGATCAAATTGGGATATTTAGGTTTTTAGGCTATGAACCACCTCTAGTATTTATCATTTTTATTTGTTGGGAATATTTCAAGGCCTCTCTTCTAGCTATTTTGATATATGCAATACATTATTATTAACTATAGCCACCCTACTCTGCTATCAAACATTATAACTTATTCCTTCTATCTAACTGTCAAACCAATATCTATTTATACCCCTCACACACACATATATCGCAGCCTCTGGCAGCCATCATTCTATTCTCTACCTCTGTGAGATCAATTATTTTAGCTCCTACATATGAATGAGTACAGGTGATATTTGTCTTTCTGTGCCTGGCTTATTTCATTTAATATAATGACTTCCAGCTCCATTCATATTGCTGGAAATTGCATGATTTCATTCTTTTTTATGGGCCAAATAATATTCCATTATATGTAAATATTAAATTTTATTTATCCATTTATCTATTGATTAAATTTAAACATTACATCAAAACACACTAACACTCTAAAAAGGCAACACAAATAATGGAGAATATATTTGCAAATCATAAACCTGTAACCAACTAATATTTAGAATATATGGAGAACTCCTAAAACTCATCAATTAAAGAAAGCCTCAATTAAAAATTAGGTAAAGAATGTACATAGACATTTCCCCCTTCTGAAATATCCAAATGACCACTAAGGACATGAAAATGTGCTCAAGATCTCTATTCATTGGAGAAATTCAATTCAAAACCACAGAGGTGACACCTCACATGGCTTAAGATGATAACTATCAAAAAAACCCAAAACACCCAGAAAATAATGAGTGTTGGGGAACATGTAGGGAAATTAGAAGTGTTCTTCATTCTTGGTGAGGATGTAAAATGGTACAGCCCCTATGTAAAACAATATGCCGATTTCTCAAAAAATTAATAGAAGGACCATATAATCCAGTAATTCAACTTCTCTATGTATGCTCAAAATAATTTAAAGCAGTGTCTTAAGAAGTATTTCAACACCTGTCTCCATAGTAGCATTGTTCATGATAACTAAAACCTGGAAGCAACCCAAGTTTCAACTGACAGGTGAATGAATGAGTTAAATGTAGTCTATACACAGAAAGTTATATTATTCAACCTTTAAAATGAAGAGAACGCCGAAACGCTACAACATAGATTAACTTGAGGGCGTTACGCCAAGTAAAATAATCTAGCCACAAAATACAAATACTTTATGATTCCATTTACATAAGCTACTTAGAGTAGTCATAAATCATAGAAAAGGATAGTAAAATGGTGGTTTCTACAGGTTGAAATGGGTGGAGTGGGAAGAGGAGGAATGCGAGTTGTTTTATGTGTGTAGAATTTCAGTTTTGCAAGATGAAAAGATTTCTGGAGATGGATATGGTGATAATTACATAACAGCATGAATGTAATTAAAACCACTGAACTGTACATTCAAAATGGTTAATATAGTGTTACATCATAAGTATTTTATCACAATAAAATAAATTAAAAAAAATTAAACTTACACAAAAATAAAGTGCATATATAAAAATGTTATGAGAACTGCAGAAATATAAATACATTATCTATACTTGTTTTTACTGAGAAATTTTGCAAAAACATTCCTCAAATATATTTGAAAATATTAAGATTATTTTCCATATAATATCCAATGATGTTAGTATATTTTTTCTTACATTTTGGAAAATCTAGTTTAACAAAACTCAGAAAGACCTGACTAATACGATTGTAAAAGATACAGAGTAGTGCCAGATCCAGTGTTTAGATTATTACACACTGACTATACTGAGTGCGAGGGACAGCACCCACAATCTATGGGATGGTTTGGGAATTATTTGGCTTTCCAGTTCCTTGGCATTTCTCAGAACAGCATAAATGATGTCATCTGGACCATGTACGTGGCACAGTTTATTTGCCATTTGGCTTTGAAATTATTACTTCAATAATTTAACTAAATCCAATGAATAGAAACACATTTAATCCAGCCAGCTTCCAAGAGATATAGACTTAAGAAGTAGATCAACACAACTTAAAGTCACAGTCAAAAGTATCAATAACTTTTAAAGCCTTTTATTTCTTCTTCAAGAATATTTTTTTCTAAAATTAAAAACAATTCTTTGAGCAGTAAAGCCGTCAAATTTTTCTCCCAAAATCTTGTCTAGAAAATATTAGATTAAAAAGCCTATAAAAATTATTTTCAAATTCAGAGAACTAAAATTTGTTCTTAATATCTAGAGAAGACAAAGATCATGTGAATGAACATTTGTCACTCTCAGTTGATTTTTCTAAAGTTTAGTTCATATAAGGTATTTGCAGGTAGTAGTATTGAAACATTAGCAAGCATTTTTTGTAATAAATAATGCATTCATTATAATTAAAGAAAGTACTTCAATCTACTGCCAATTCTCAGTAAAATTTCATGTTTTTACTCTTACTCTGGTTTGCAGATTAATTTTTAATTAAAATGTGTAATATATTTTTAATGGATTAATAATATTCCAGTTTTGGAACCATTTCCTATTTCTGCTTTATATGTAACATTTTTCATTTACAGAATTGGAGTACAATAGGGCCATTATTTTTAACTTGATAAAAAAACTCAAAATATATATTCTTTGCCTTCGGTGTCCTGAGACCATGAGTACAAGAGAAAATCAGAAAATTTATTAGTTTAGAGCACAGTTCACTGAATATTTCTAATAAAACAAATGCATAGTTCAAGAATACTTTTTCTGCCTTAAGTGAGAAGGGTTTTGTTTGTTTGTTTGTTTTCCTTTTTGTATCCCTCTACTGAATCAGAAATCAGTTTGGAGAT
Source organism: Mandrillus leucophaeus (assembly GCF_000951045.1). Classification (NCBI taxonomy): domain Eukaryota; kingdom Metazoa; phylum Chordata; class Mammalia; order Primates; family Cercopithecidae; genus Mandrillus; species Mandrillus leucophaeus. The sequence goes on from NW_012103821.1 coordinate 961,628, forward strand.
TAACTTTTATTTTCTATTTTCAAAATTATGTTTATGGGCTGGGCATGGTGGCTCACACATGGAATCCCAGCACTTTGGGAATCCAGGGCGGGAGGATAGCTTGAGTCCATGAGTTCCAGAGCACCCTGGGTAACATAGCAAGACCCTGTCTCTACAAAAAAAATAAATAAATAAATTAGCTGGGCATGGAGGTGTGCACCTGGGGTCCCAGTTTCTTGGGAGGCTGAGGCAGAAGGATTGCCTGAGTCCAGGAGCTTGAGGATGCAGTGAATCATGATCACACCACTGCACTCCACCCTGGATACAGAGTCAGATGTGGTCTCAAAATAAATGAATAAATAAAATAAAAAAATAAAACATTGCAATAATCACCTTTGTGATATATTTGCAAGTTCCTTTCCTGATAATTATATTAAGGACATGACCAAGCTATTAAAATTTTGTTTGTAACTGCACTGAAGTATTAGTAATAGGCTCTCATCCTATAGGAAGCTAACCCAGGCTTGTTCAAAATATTCAAAATATTAATCATTAATTATTCAAAATACTATTTAAGTATGGGTTAAAATGATTTACTTTCAAAAAAGAAATAAACACTGGTAGATATTCCAGAAATAAATAATTCAAATTTTTAAATTGCATGTCATTCTGAACAGCATGATGAACTCTTGCACCATCTTATCCTGCCTGGAACATGAATCATCTCTTTGTTCAGTGTATCCATGCTGTATACACCACCCACATGTTACTGTATAGAAAAAAAAAAACATAGTGGATATAGGGTTTAGTATTATCTTCAGTTTCAGTCATCTACTGAGGGTCTTGGAAAACATCCTATATTCCAAGGGGGACTATGGTACTAAGTCACATGTAAAAATACTAAAGCTGTAGTACATGGACCACTGAAGCTGGGAAACCATAGCTGTTAGAAAATCAAATTTATCAGTTGATGTTTTCTCAGCATATTCCTCTGATGAGACAAAACTGTTAACATTTTTGCTGATACAGAGATCTAAGAAGGTACAATCTTATAAACAGTAAAAGACTAATCTTATATATCTACTTGACTGGGCCATGATGTGTGTAGATTTAGTTAAACATTATTATGGAAGTGTTTGTAAAGATGTACTGGATGAGATTATCATTTGAATCCATACACTGAGTAAAGCAGATTGCCCTCCCCAATGTGGGGAGACCTCTTCCAATTCATCAAATGTTTGAATAGAACAAAACGGTAAGAGAGAATTCTCTCTCCCTGCTTGGTTGTTTTACATCTTGGAAATTGACCTTCTTCTGTCTTCAGACTCATATTAGCAGTGGAATTTATAGCATCATCTCTCCCGGGTCTCCAGCTGACCCATTGCAGATCCTGGGACTTCTCAACTTTCATAACTATGTGAGCTAATTACTCACACATACATAATATACACCCTTTTGGTTCAGTTTCACTGGAGAACACTAATAGAAGAAGCTTAAGAGACAATCATATCCTAGGTTAACTTTAAAAGTCAGATGATTTTACCTAAATTATTCCATAAATTTGACTTTTGGTTCTGTCATGGGATCCTTAGGGTGTTGCTTCATTAGCTAGAATCCTCTGCGGCCAGCAGTGCCTCTGCTTGGGTTTTGCTTCCAACTGCTGAGCTTGTTGCACCGACTTGGCCCGGCAGGCTGTGCTCAGTTTGCACCATTGGCTTGGATTCCATACCTGCCAAGGGTGACCTAGGTGCAGAGTGGTGAGAGATGTATGAGTGAGTGAGAGTGGAATATGGAGACCGCGCATCCCCAAGCATGCTGACTGTAGCAGGGCAAGCAGTTCCAGGTGCCAGCAAGGCACCAGCTACATGCAAGGCTGTGATTGGACCAGATGTAGCGCAAGCAGCCTCCACCAGCATCTAGACAAGGGTAACACAATGGTGCCTGAAAGCCAGAGATGGCAGGAACTGCAGATCCCCAACGAGTGTATTACAGTGTATCACAGCCTGGCTTGGGGAGTCCTGATGTCTTTGCTCCCAGAAGGGCTGCAGCTTTTCGTCATCTGCAATGTGTTGAGCAGGGGGCATGTTTCAGCCCTGTTTGTTACAGTTCTTTCAGTCCCGCCATTGGCAAGTCCTGAGTTCTTGTCCTGAGTCCAGGAAGAATGAGGTATGCAGCCAACTGGAGGGTGAGCAAGGCAGAGGAGCTTCTTTGAATGACAAGACAGCTCTCAGGAGACCCTAAGAGTGGGTAGTTCCTTTCCGCAGACGGGTCATCCCAACCAGTGAGTGAGTCTGGCTGTGTCTGGGGGTTTTATGTGCTTGGAAGGGAGGAACGGTGTGCTGATTGGTCCATGGGCAACCATGGGTGGGCCTAGAAAAAGCACCATCCACTTGGTTGAATGGTCATCATTGAAGTTCTCACTCCAGTGCTGACTGCCTGGAACTGGCAGCCAAACCACCAGACTTCAGGCCATGCTTGGTCTGAAGGCGGGGTCTCACCAGGGACCCACAACTTCCTACCCGGGAATGTGTCTGCATTTAACATACCATCCACAGCACTCAGGCTGTCCATGCCAAGAGGTTTCCACAGTTCCACACTGAGCAGTACTAAACCCCTCCCACCCATCACCCCCAGGTGCTCATCAGTGCCCAAAGTCCATATGGGTCCAGGCGGCAGGGATCTGGTGTGTAAGCACCACCCTGAAGTACACACACACCTAGTTGGGTTGTGACAGTCCCTGGGCTTGGCCATAACTTTGCTCCACCCCAGGGCAGGCACCAGCATTGGGAAGAGGCCAGGGAATGGGAGCAGACACTTTCAAGCCTACAGGATAGGGGGGATTCCTGGGCACCTGAGAGTCGGTAGCGGGTGGGGGTCCTGTCTGTTCCCACCCTGGCTGGCTCTGTGGAGTGTGCAGCCCAGGTCGCTCCTCCCCCACTGCAGCTGTTGTCCCGACAGCAGCTGCTCCAGATGGGCAGCCGCCACTATCAGTTCTACCAAGTTGTTTGGCTAACATAACTTTGGTGAAAAAGTAACCACATTTTATTCAAATTAACTTAAGAAAAATAATTAACAGTATTAAAAATTACAAGAGAACTCACAGAAAGCAAGAAAAGGTTTTGGAACTGAGTCTTATGAGGAACCAAAACATCACCAGTGTATGCAGCAGCTACTCAAGATATATTTTATCACCCTTGGTCCATGGCTTCATGTGTATACACACACACACACACACACACACACACGCACACATGTACATATACATACATATACATACATGTATATATATAAACGTATGTATATATGTACATGTATATACATTATATATATATAAGTTACATATATATATATATGGTATTCTTGACTCATCTATCCTTCCCTCCCAGTTTCAGCAGGCATTTGGCCTAATTGAACCATTTCGCATTGGCAACGACAGCTTTTAAAAATATTATTTAGACCCTGTTATATTTTTCTTCTCCTTCTGAAATACCCTTAAACTGTATATTGCTTGTTGAATGGTGTTCCATAAATCCTGTAGGCTTCCTTTACTCTTTTGCATTCTTTTATTATCCTCCAACTATATGCTTAAAAATTACCTGTCTTTGATTTCACTGATTCTTTCTTCTCCTTAAATGAGTCTGCTGTTGAAGTTCTATTGAAGATTTTTTTTTCTTTTTAGTTCAATATTATAATGTTCAGCTGCAGAATTTGACTATTTTGTATGTTTTCTATCTCTGTTGCAAGTTTCCCATTTTGTCCTTGAACTATTTGTCTGTGTTCTTTTGCAGCATACCAAGATTTCTTAGAATGATTGTTTTAAATTCCTTTCAGGCAATTTGGATAATTCAATTTATTTTGGTCAGTTACTGGAAGTTTAGTGTGTTCCTTTGGGGGTGTCCTGTTTTCCTAATTTTTTGTGGCCCTTGTTTTTGTACATACGTGTCAGTGCCTTTGAAGAATCAGTCAGCTACCTCTTCCTAATTTCATGGACTGTCTTCAATAAGAAAAGATCCTCACCCTTGAAGGTGGAGGAGTTCATGGTGGCACAAATTACAGTGTTGAGAAAATATGCTGTGGTAACTTGTATAGTGATAGGCAGTGTGCCAAGTGCAGGGATATGTGGTGGCTTTAAGGAAATGATGGATTGGAAATTTAGAATATGGTAGCAAATGTTTTGGGGGATGTGTACTAGCTGGGAGGGTTGTTGGGGTTCTCAGTAGCACTTCTGGGTCGAAAGCACTTATGGGACACCATCCAACAAGCAATATTCAGTTTAAGGGTATTTCAGAAGGAGAAGAAAAATATGGCAGCGTCTAAATAATATTTTTAAAAGCGGTTGTTGCCAAAGTGAAATGGTTCAATGGTTCATGTTTTCATAGGTAGAGTGGTGGCTAGACGCAAGTGCATACACATTAGTGGAGGCCCAAAGCCTGTGTGTGTGATAGTGAGTGCTGGCACTGGCAATGAAGTTGGGGGCTATTTTCCGGTATGTACCAGCAACCATGCTGGATTCTGGGATCAGACATACGCACCAGTGCGGACTAGTGTGGACCTCGCTGGGGGAGTGGTCAGAAACTCAGGCACCTGAGGACTGTGAATGCAAAAACTATGGGGCTTTGGCAGTGCAATGTGCAGGGGACTCAGTAGTTGTGATAGCTACTGGGGTCCTTAGCAGCAAATGTTGCTGAGGTTTTCTGCAGTGTAGGACCCTGGAGACCATTATGGCCACATCCATATTGCTGATACTGATAGCCTCCACCATTCCTCTTTGATCCTAGCCATCTTCAGAGACCTGAGATATGGTGGGCTTCCAGTAGTCTGAGTAGACTGAATCTGAAGAAAGTTCTCTGGATAATGTTTCAAAAGTCTGAGAAAGCTAGTTCATCACCCCACTCTTCTATACATCCTGCCAGGGGGACTCATAGGCTAAGGGGATTCCTCTTAGAGGTGAGCTTTGCCAGGCTGGGGGATGATGCAATGATGCAGAGAAAGTGAAACTGTTCTTCCTACCCTTATCCTGTGTTTATTCTTTTCTTTTTTCTCTCTTTTTTTTTTTTTTTCCTATTGTTGTTGTTCTACACTCTGGCTGCTGGAGTGGATCTAGAGATCTCCAAGGGGTACTATCACTTCGGAATAGCTGCAAGTAGTTGTTTTGCAGGGCGGATGAAGGATGAAACAATCCTACCCTTCCATGTTGCTGAAGTCTAGTCTATATGTTCTTATAAAGTTAAAAGTGCGCTAATGGAAATTATCAAATTTTCATTCAACCAGCTTTGTTAGATTAATGATAATATACTATTGAACTTAGGGAATTTTATTTATTTATATAATGGGTTTACAAAGTAATGTTTCTGTTTTAGGTGGTTAATGTTTTCATTTGTATTACTAAATTCCGTATTGTATTTTTATATTTGATTTTGAGACTTCTTGCTTTTTGGGTTAATTTCTGTTGGATCATTATGTTTTATTTTGGGACATCCATTGAAATAGGTAAGAAGCATTTTGTATTTTTTTTTACATTTAAATGAATAATTGAATGAGGCCTCTAATTTTATTTCTGTGCATTTAAAATATATTTAAATTAGTTTTATTAGCTTCAAATAATGGTTTTAGCAACATTCCATTCTTTTTATTTACTATGGATTTTTATTTTATAAAAAATGGCACCTTAAATTTTTGGCAAAGGTAAGAAAATGTTTTCATATGTACACTGTTTTGAGGATGGAGGAATTGATAATCAAGGAGAACTGATGGATAATGTATTAAGAGGTGGAGTACAATGGCTGAGTACAACCTTCCAGTGACCATGTCCCCATCCAGGAACATCATATTGAACAGAAATTTGTACAAAAATGCATTTTCAAAGGAGCAATAGAATGAAGTGAGATGTTAAAGTACCTAATTGTACCACTATAACAAGAAAGACTCATTGAAAAGGGTAAGAAAGGAAGAACGATAGCCTTGCATTGTCTAAATCACCCCTTCCCCAACCTCAGGCAGCACAACATGGAGAGAACAATGACTTGGGGGAGAGAAAGGGAAGTTAATGTGGGACATTGCAATAGAATTTAGTGGAGTCCTCCCCGCAGTGGAACACAGCCCAGGGGAGAGCTCTGTAGCCCTTGGTTCCAGACTGGTTTCCGTGGAGAAATAATTTAGACCTGCCCCAGACCAGAAGAGAATACACTGTCCAGGCAGGAGGAACCCAACTTTCAATCTGCTTCATACCTTGCTGACTTAGTTTTTGGTCCCATACAAAGTTCAGTGACAGGCAGGCCACAGCAAACATGATGCTCGTGTGACCCCAGTACTGCACTGGACTTGGAGGCCATAACGTGGAAAGTCACCCAGCATGACATCAGCTGTAGTGGCCATGACACTGCTGACATCACTTGTCTCCTAACCCAGGCAGTGCATGTAAAGAGAGACTCCTGCTTTGGAAAATGAGAGGGAAGAGTGAAGGGGACGTTACCTAGAAATCTAGTATCAGCCCTGCCACAGTAAAATGCAGCAAAAAGCATCAACTTGAAGGCCCAGATAATACTCCTAGACCCACTCTAGGCAAAAAGTGGATTATCCACCATGGTAGGACCAACCTGAGGTGTGGCCCAATTTACTACTTGCTGACTAGTGGCCTATCAGTAGTGTTCAGGCAATAGTGACCTCAGTCCTTGAGTGAGTTCCAGATCTGCACTGGTCAGGGAGACCATGGGCATTGAATGTGACCCAGTGTGGTACCAGCCAAAAAAGACTATAGGTGTGCCTGTGTCATCCCTTCTCCAAATCCAGACAATGCAGAGCTGAGAGAGAATGTTTTTGCTAGGGGAAAGAAGGAGGTGATCAAGGGACTTTGCCTAGAAACCCGGGGAGCTGTCACTAATCTTTGCAAGTCTATCATGGTTAGAGATATAGGAGTCTGATTGACTTGTAGCAAACCTGGGGCTTGGGGCACTCTCTAGTGTGGAAATGACTGCAGTGACCACAGGTTTGGGGAACTCAACAGTCTTCTTGGAATAACTGAAAGGACTTCTGAAGAAGGACAGGTACAGAAAAGGTTAGACTAAAGAAATATCTAATTACTCAATGCCCAGACATCAAAAATATTCAGGGAAATATGACCTCACCAAATGACCTAAATAAGGCACTAGTGATTGACTCTGGAGAGAAAAAAGATGTGTGACCTCTCAAAAATGTGAATTTAGAAAGCTGTTTTGAGGAAGATCAACAAACTTTAACGAAACACAGAGAAGCAATTAGGAAACTTGTCAGATAAATTTGGTAAAGAGATTGAAACAAAGGATCAAACAAAAATTCTGAAACTAAAAAATACAATAGGGCAACTGAAAAAAATCTATTGGAGGATCTGATCAGCAGAATTGATTAAGCAGAAGAAAGAATTAGTGAACTTAAACACAGACTATTTGAAAGTACACAGTCAGAGGTTAAAAAGAAACAATGAAAACAGACAAATGACACAACGTCTAGAAAGTAGCTTTAAAAGAGCAAAAGTAGGATCATTGTACTTAAAGAGAAAGTAAAGAGAGATAAAGGGGAAACAATTTGTCAAAGTAATAATAACAAAATCTTTTGTAACATAGAGAAAGATGTGATTATCCAGATATAGGAAAGTCAAAGATCAACTAGCAGATTAACACAACTAAGACTACCCCTAGGCATATAACAATCAAACATTTAAGGAAAAGAGGGGATCCTAAAAGCAGAAAGATAAAGGAAGCAAATAACATAAAAGAGTTCTGATACATCTGGCAGCAGATGGCTCAGTAGAAACCTTACAGTTTAGGAAGAAGTGGGACAACATATTCAAAGTTCTGAAGAAAAAGACCCACCAACTGAGAATACTGTACCAAGCTATTCTTCAAACACGAAGGAGAGATAAGGCGTTTCCAAGACAAACAAAAGCTAAGAGAATTCATCATCGCCTGACCTGTCTTATAAGATATGTTAAAGGAAGTGTCTCAGTGTGAAAGAGAAAAGGGCTTACATGCAAGAAAATATCTGAGGGTATAAAACTCACTGGTAAAAGTAAATACACAGACAAATTAAATATAGTCTAACACTGTAATAGTAGTGTGTAAATCACTCATATCTTTACATGAAGAACACAATGCAAGTCTATCAATAATAATAGCTACAACAATCTGTTAAGTGATGGGCAATATAAAAAGTTATAAAACAATACAACAAAAAGTCAAAAGGTTGTAGGGGATAAAGTTTTTAATTTCTTTTTTAAAATTTCTTATTTTCTGATGAAAGGTTGCCATCTGTTTAAACTAGCTTATTATAGGTATAAGGTTGTTTTTGTTAGCCTCATGGTAACCACGAAGCAAAAACCTAAAATAGATACACTAAAAATAAAAAACAACAAGTAAAAGTTATTAACAGAAAAAAATCACTTAACGACAAAAGAAGACAGTAAGAAAGTAGAAAGAGAGGAGTTACACAACTGGAAAACAAGTAACAAAATGGCAGTATAAGACATTACCTATTAATAATAGCATTGCACGTTATTGACTGCATTAAATTCTTCAATTAAATGACAGAGTGGCTGAATGGATAAATGAAACAACACCCAACTATATACTGCCTATTAGAAAGTCACTTCACCTATAAAGACATACACACCCTGAAAGTAAAAGGATAGAAAAAGATGTTCTATGCAAATGGAAACCAAAAATGAACAGGAGTAGCTATACTTATATTAAGTAAAATAGACATCAAGAAAAAAACTCTAAGAAGAGACATTGAATGACAATCGATTAATTATAAAGAAGTCAATTCAGCAAGATGCTATAACAGTAATAAATATATATGCACCCAACGTTAGAACACACAAATATATAAAGTAACTATTAATAGATTTATAGGGAAAGATAGACTTCAATACAATAATGGTAGTGGACTTCAACACCCCACTTTAAGGAAAGCCCAGTATATCTAGAAAATCAACTAGGAAACAGTGGAGTTAAACCGCACCCTAGACCAAATGTACATAACAGACATTTTTAGAAAATTCCATACAACTGTTCCAGAATAGATCTTCTCATCAGCACATTCTTCAGTATACATCATATGTTAGTTCATAAAACACATCTCAACAAATTAAAAATTGTTGAAGTCATTTCAAATACCATTTCTGACCAAAGTAAAACTAGCAATCAATAACAACAGGACCTTTTGAAATTGTACAAATACATGGAAATTAAACAGCATTCTTCTTAATGACCAATGAGTCAATGAAGAAATCAAGAAGAATTTTTTAAATATTAGTGAAACAAATGAAAATGAAACATAACCCACCAATACATATGGGATATAGCAAAAGCAGTACAAAGAAGAAAGTTTATAGTAACAAATGGAAATACCAAAGATAAAAAAAGTCTTTGAATAAACAACCCAATGGTGCATCTCAAGGAACTAAAAAAGCAAGAACAAATCAAACACAAAATAGAAGGAAAGAAATAATGATAGACAAAATTGAGATAAAAAATTCAAAAAATTAATAAAATGATGAGTTGGTTCTCTGAAAAGATAACCAAAAATGATAAAACTTTAGCTAAACAAAGAACAAGAGAAAAGCCACATAAATAAAATTAGCAATAAGTAAAGAGTCATACCACTGATACCGCTTAAATACGAAAGATCATTAGGGACTATTATAAAATATATGTCAACATAATGGATAAATTCCTGGATACATACAACCCACCAGAATAAAGAAATAGAAAAGCCAAAGAGACCACCAACAAATAATAAGATTGAAGCAATAGTTAAAAGGTCTTCTATCAAGGAAAAGCCCTGGAATTATTGGCTTCCCTTCTGAAATCTACCAAACATTGACAAGAAGAACGAATACTAATTCCATTCAAACTATTCCAAAAAACACTGAGGAGAAGGGAATGTATCCAAACTCATTCTACGATACCAGCATTACTCTGATAACAAAGCCAGACAAGGACACAAAAAAGTAAATTATAGGCCATTATTGTCAGTAAAAATAGATGTAAAAATTCTTTCAATGTATACTGGAACAGAATTTGATAAAATTCAACATTCCTTCCTGTTAAACACTATGAACAAACTGGTTACACAGGGAGCATGCCTCGAAATGATAAAGATCATTGTTTATGGCAAACCCATATTTAGTATAATATTGCACAAGAAAAACTGAATGCCTTTCCACTAAGATTTGGAACAAGATAAGCATGCCCACATTCACCACGTTTATTCAACATAGTACTGGACATCCTAGTCAGAGCTACTGGGCAAGATGAGAAAATAAAGAGTGTCTAAATCGTAAAGGAGAAGTCAAATTTTTCTTTGCAGACAACATGATTTTATATTTAGAAAAACCTAAAGACAACACCAAATAAGTGTGAGAACTGATAAACAAATTTACTAAAGTTTCAGGATACAAAATCAATATACAAAAATCAGTAGCATTTCTGAATGCTAACAGCAAGCAACCTGAAAAAAATAAAGCGAGCCATTTACAAAAGACACCAAAATAAATAAATAAAACCTAGTAATAAATTAAACCTAGGAAATGAACAATCTATACAATAAAATTTATAAAACACACAAAAAATAAATTGAACAGGTTATGTCAAGAAGAAATACATCCCATACTCAAGGATTTTAATAATCGATTATTAAATGATTAATAATTGATTATTAAATTGATTATTAATTTGGACATTATTTAAAATGTCTAAACTCTTCAGAGCAATTGACATATTCAACACAACCCCTATAAAAATATCAATGATACTCTTTACGGAAATAGAAGAAACAAACCTAAAATGTTTTATGCAACCACGGAAGACCTAAAATAGCAAAAGCAATCCTGAGCAAAGAGAACAAAGCTAAAGGCATCACACAACCTGACTTCAAATTATATTATAATGTTACAGTAACCAAAATTTCTGGTACTGGCATTAAAACAGTAACCAAAATCAATGAAACCACATAGAGAACCCACATATGAATCCACACATTTACAGTCAACTTATTTTTGAGAAGGGCACGAAAAATGTACTTTGGAGAAAGGACGGTCTTCTCTAAACAATTTTTAACTGAATATACATGTGCAGAAAAGTGAAACTAGACCTCTCTCAACATATGCATAAACCAAATTAAAATGGATTAAAGACTTAAATCTAAGACCCAAAAGTATGAAACTACAAGAAGAAACATGGAGGAAGACCCCAGGCCATTGGTCTGGGCAAAGATTTTTGGGGGTAAGATCTCAAAAGGATAGGCAACCAAAGCAAAAATAGATGACTGGGATTAAAACAGCTAAAAAACTTCTGAATAGCAAAGAAAAAAAAAAATCAGCAGACTTCACAGACAACATACAGAATGGGAGAAAATACTTGCAAATTACTTATTTGATAAGGGATTAATACCTGGAATACATTAGGAATGAAAGGAACTCAGCAGAAAATAAACCAAATATTCAGTTTAATAAATGTGCAAAAGATCTGAATAGACACTTCTCAACAGAAGACATATACATAGTCAGCAGGTATATGAAAAAATTCTCAATGTCTCTAATTATCAGGAAATGCAAATCAGAACCACAATGAGATGTCACAGCACCCCAGTTAAAATGCCTATTATCAAAAAGAAAGAACAAATGCTGGTGAACATATAGAGAAAGAAAAATGCTCATACACTGCTGGTGGGAATGTAAATTAGTACAGCCCCTATGGAGGATAGTATAGAGATTCCTCAAATCACTAAAAATAGAAATATCATACGATCCAGCAGTTCCACTGCTGGGTATATATCCCAAAGAAAGGAAATCCATATATCAAAGAGGTATCTGCACTGCTATATATATGGCAGTACTATTCACAATAGCCAAGATATGGAATCAACTTACATGTCCATTAATAGATGAACGTATGTGGCTCAAAAGGTGGCTCATGCCTGCAATCCCGGCATTGGAAGGCCAAGGGAAGAAGAAGGCTTGAGGCAAGAAGTTCGAGATCAGTCTGGGCAATATAGCAAGACGCCATCTTTAAAAATACCAATAGTTCATTGCAGTGAGCTATGATTTTACCACAGCACTCCAGCCTGGCTACAAAGTAAGACCCTGTCTCCAATAAAATTAATTAATTAATGTGGTATATGTGCACCATGAAATATTATTTAGCCACAAAAAAAAATGAAATCCTGTCATTTTCTGCAACATAGGTGGCACTAAAGGAATTGTGTTAAGTGAAATAAGCTAGGCACAGAAAGACGAGTATCACATATTCTCACTCAAATGGGTAAGCTAAAAAAACAGATCTCATGAAGGTAGAGTAGAATGATTATTAACAGAGGCTGGGAATGGTAGGGGGGTTGAAGAAAGAGGGGTTAATAGATACAAAAAAGGAGTTAGATAGAAAACAAGTTCTAGTGGTAATAGCACAGTAGGATCACTGTAGTTAAGAATAATATATTTTACATTTCAAAATAGCTAGAAGAAAAATTTGAAACATTCCTAACACAAAGAATCATAAATGCTTGCCGCAATGGATATCCCAATTACCCTGATTTGATCACTACACATTGTAGGCATGTATCAAAATATCACAAGTACCCCAGGAATATGTACAGTTATTATGCATCAATATAAATTTTAGAAATACATTTATAAAAATATATTGCATTCATACACTTTGGACTATGATGCAGTAGTAAAAATAATGAGCTATATGCATATACAACAACTTGCCAAGATGTTTAAAACATAGGATTTAGAAGAAAATGTGTTTTATATAGTCTAAAATTATATACACAACATAGTATCAGTATAAAGTTTTCAAGGATTCAATAATACTTTGAAGATAGAAATTCAATATTCCAGCAAGGGCATTATGATTGTCCAAAGTGAAAGGAAAAATACATAAAATAAAGTATTCGCAGGGTTCTGCATAAGCAGACATTATTAAGCCATGAACTAGAGAGGAGAATAACTTATTCCACTTTCTGTATGTGAAATTAAAAATAAACCGAAAAAAAATTAACTGCCACTTAAGTAGAAAAGATATTTACAGCTGTTTTTTTTTTAACAGCAAATTTATTTGAAACTCATTTGATTAACAAAGAAAATCATCTTTTAAAATGTTTTCTGTTATCAGACAGTTAATACATTCTGTTAAGTGACCTGGGGATTTAATGTAGAGAAAAAGAATAATTATCAGCAACCAAAGGTGCTAGATTCACTAACTACCACATACATAAAATGCAGTAACAAGTGGATTTTATCTAGTCCAAGCAGCAGGAAATGCAGCACTTCATTAAAATATCTGACAAAACTGCTGAAGTTTGACCTTTACTGCGGGTTTGCTAAAGTTTGACTTTTACTGCTGGTTTGCCCAGAATGCGCAAATAAACAAGGTAACATATGAATTAATTGGGCCTTACTCAGAAGATTACTAAACACTTTTGTTAGACATTAACATCTTCCTTTAAAACGAACTTCTTATGGCAATGATAAAACAAAGCATAAGAATAACTTTGATTATTAGGAATGTTTTTGACTAAATATTTTTGTAATTGTTTTGTCATCATAGCTAGGACGCCTTCACTGGTGTCATGCACCACCCAAGGAAAATTATACCACAAATGGAATTTCAGATAATTAGTAGACAACATATACCAGATTGCCTATTTTACAATAGATGTAACGTAGAGATATTCTTTCTAACTTATTTTTTCTAGCCTATATTTCTACTGAAGGGCTATCTGCACGATACTGGTAAAGTCTAACTCCCCAGAGAATAACAATAAACATGAAAACACTAATTAATCTCTATACTTCTATATTGTCAAAGTTCTGTGATTATCAACATTAGAACCCTAAGTTAGTCAATCCTTTCCTCTCTTTTGTACAGTTCCATCTGAAGTGGCAATGTAGTTTATCTAGCTTGTGAGAAGCCCCTGTAAAGGATCCTGTTCTGTGAGACTTCAAGAACCCACAGAAATACGCTTTTGTAGCCTTGTGTGTATTATGTTACTCCACTGATCTCTGACCATAAATAATTGTACTAGGCATAAAGCCTGCACAGACTTTAAATCAACCTGTAGACTCGACAAAACAATAAAGATTATTCCATCTAGAAATGTAAAGTTTTTAAAAATTAAGTCAATTAATCATAAATGGTGGATGTTCACTTGTAAGGTCATACAAGATTAGGGCTTGGGCAGCCATGACTAGGCCAGAGTGAAGTGAATTAAAGACAGTGAGTCTGTTGAGAAGACAGTTAGAAGTAAAAATAAAATAGACAAACAAAAAAAGAGAGGAGCAATATTTCCGTGTAAAGAGGAAACTTACATATGTATTTGATTCCTGTAATCTTTCCAGGTATTAAATAGTGTCTTTGTTAAGTCTACTAGAGATGTTAATGTTCTGCAAGATATACATGATCTTTGCAAAATATAAACCTTTGAAATTTAAGCCAGTTTGAAAATCATATGGTTTTAAAATGTTTTATTTTGAAATAATTTTAGATTTATGGAAGAATTGCAAAGATACTACAAAGAGTTATTACATAGTCACATACATTTACCAAAAATACGAAATTAACGCTGGTACAATACTACAGATTTTATTCAGATTTAAATTTGAATTTACTAGGAAATTTAAAAAACAAATTATTTAAACAAAAAGGAAATTATATTTGGATATTAGCTCATTTTGAGAGGTTAGTTACCCAATGAGCATTTTATGAGTATCCTTTTAAGTTTTGGAGTTTTGTTTGTTTGTTTATTTGTTTCAGAATTATTTTAGGAACTTTCATGCACCTTCATTCTCTCATAATTAGCATCTCTGGAACAATTTCACCAGAAACTCACTTATCATCAGATACACTACCTCACACATAGTAGTAGTTGCTTATTAAATATATGTAAAATTAATTTTTCTTATTCTCCACTTCTGTTCAACCTGAATGTGAATGTTTCATTCTATAGACACAGAAAAAGAACTTTGGAAAAGTATTCAATTTTCCTGTATCCTAGGAAAGATTTAACTTGGGTCTATCTTGCAATGTGCAGACCCACTCCCCATAGTAAAGCCATAGTGATATGTTAAGGAAAGCCATTTTCTTTCACTCTCTAACTCAGTCATCATGAGTGGTGGTGATATAGGTTCTTTATAGATCAAACTATAAGTTTGTGCTCAAAGGTGGCAATCTATATTATGAATTAACGTTCAAAACCTTTAATTCTTCACAACAGATCTGACAATATATGTCTTAAAGCATGATTCCCATTTCACTTCTGTTTCCTTAGCTAGAAAATTATAAAATATTGGGGATTTTTTTTTTTTGGTTATACATGGTGAAACTAGGTTATTATGTTGCCTTTCAGACCAAGGTGGGCTATTAAAAATAAGTGAGAAGTCCCTGGAAAAAAAATAAAAAGAAAGATGGGAAGAAATTGTGAAAATCTTGATTCTGAGAGGAAAAACATCATTAAAATTAATGCTAAAAAACTAGAAAAAAATTTTTCTTAAAGCCAGGCTGAATAGAAAGACAGAGTTATCTTGAGTTTATTGTTATTTCCCCATTTCAAATTAAGCAACAAGTTTATAAAATCGAAGTATCAATGAGGTTATTATTTCAATTTTTTTAAATTCACATATGATTGGATTTCATTTACAGAAAATATTTTAAAAACTCATGAAACATTTCTATAATTACTTTTTTAAAAAGTTATAAGGAGATTGATCAGAAAACAAATTCCATGTATTCATTGAAAAAAAATGTTCATTATAGAAAATCTACTCCTGCTTTAATTGTCTCTAAGGAAATATATGTAGCAAGGAAGTACATCCCTAGCCCAGGATTTGCTGTCAAGCAGTAACTGTGTCAATTACATTCCCAGAATTTCAGCTTAGTTTTCTACACCAATAATAATTTGTGTGATAAGGCCAATTACTGGTATTCAAGTATCTAGATAGCAGATTAAATATTTTCAAAACTTCTACTCTGAAAATTATAAAGTACTATAAGGAAAAACTTAAAAAGATTTAAAGAAGAGATATTATACCAGGGCCATGAATTGGGAAAAATAAAAATTCAATATTAAAAAAAAAAGCCTAACTACATATACTAACCTTGTAGACAAATATTAAACATATTATCTGCTGATCTTTTAAAAATATGTCATTAAGACAACAGACAACTCAGAGAATTGGTAAAGATATTTACAATATATATATCTGCAAATAAACATATCCAAGTATATTAAAAACTCTTATAAATCAATAAAAAGAATGCAAAGGTCTTTTTTTTTCTAAATGTACAAAAACTAGAAAGGCACTTAACAAATGAAAATAGTCAAATTGCCAATAAACATATTGTATTGGTTGGTTCTGGATGTCATAACAAAGTGGCACAGACTAGGTGGCTTAAATAATAGAAATTTATTTTCTCATATCCCTTGAGGCTAAAAGTTCACAATCAAGGTGTTGGCCGGGGATGGGGGTTGGATTCTCCTGAGGACTCTCTTTTTGGCTTGCATATGGCTGTCTTCTCTTCCGGATTTCACATGGTCATTTCTCTATGTCCTAATCTCCATTACCTTAATGAAGGACACCATTCACCTTGGATTAGGGCTTACTCTAATGACCTCATTTTACCTCATTAAAGACCGTATTTCCAAATCAGGTCACATTCTGAGGTACTGAGGGTTAGCAGTTACTTCAACTTAAGCATTTGTTGGGGAATGGGAGACACTATTCATCCCATAGCACATAACATATTTCAGAAAATGACAGTTAACACCACAACTAATATTACTTTGACGCTGGACCAGGAAGGATACATTTCAATGGACTTATGACACCATGTGTTGTCTAGAATGTGAAGTAATTGGGACTCTCATAAATGCTGTAGAGGAATCACAAAATGTTAAAAACACTTTGAAAACTGTTTGGTGGCATCTACTAAAGCTGAATACATATCCCTATAATCTACCATCTTCACTCTTAAATATGTACTCTACAAAATGAACATGTATTTTCACAGAGATACTACCAATTTAAACGTAAAACAAACTCCAAATGTTCATCCTCAATAGAATTGATCCAAAACAAGACAAAACAATACACAATTTCTGTACTCATACAAGAGAATATATCAATGAAAGTAAACACAATGTACAACTAGATACAACAATATAAATGGAGTTTCTCAAAATCAGGTTCAGAAAGAAAACAGATACCAAATACATACATCTATCATGATTCTGTTTACACAAAGTTCAAACTTTAAGCAGATAGAAGACAGGAGAATTGTCAGTCTTTAGGGGGTGGAAAGTGATTTGAAGGCGACGCAAGTATAGGGTTTGCGGTTGCTGGCAAAGTTCTGTCACTCGATCTGACTATTAGGAAAACAGGTGTGATCACTTTGTGAAAGTATACTGAGATATAAGCTTTTGATTTAGGTTATTTTTGAATACTAATTTTTCATTAACTATTTTTAAATGTTCTGCTTTTTGTTTCCAAAGCAATAATTGGTTTCATTATTTTTTCAAATGTCATTTCAATATTGATTTTAAATATTTTTAAAAATTCCTGAAAAGGTATGGGTTATGATCCACTAATAAATAATTTTAAGATTAATGACCCATCCCTCATTAACATAAATTCCATTATAGCATTTATATTTCCTTATGATATGTAATTCCATTTATATTAATGAGGTCAAGATTGTTAATCAAAAATTTGTTTCATATTGGTAGATTTTGTATTTGTATGTTATATTAATCTCACATTGATACACATATATAATCAATACACTGTTTTCTTCTTTGTAATGTCTTTAATCATGTAGAATCAGAAAGTTATATATGCTTCCTGGATTTTGTGGCTGACCAATTTATCTCATTAGTAAAATACATACAATGTAGAAACTGTGTGTTTTCTAAAATTATAGGGAAAAATCAAATAATTCTAAGTTTTCATTGATTTATTTGCAGTTTCTCAAGTTATCTTGATATTTGTTTATATTATTCCTTCTTGTATATATCCATGCATATGTGTATATATAGCCTTTGTTCATCTTTCAGCAACAATTAAAATATAACAAAATATTAATTTCTTATATATCTGAAATAGCCCATTTTGAGATATTTAAACTACATCAAATTATATTTAACTACAATTACCAATCATATATAATGCTAGAGTGAAACCCATGACAAACAGTTTAATAACAAAGAAAAGGGAAAAGAATAAATGAATAAATAAAACAGTTATCTGAAACTGGAAAGAGGACTTAAAAGTAAATGAGTGATACATTTTTTCTCACTATGAATATCATCATATTTCTTGTACAAAATAAACTTCTGCGAATTTATTTAAGATCTTAATGTTGGCCGGGCGCGGTGACTCAAGCCTGTAATCCCAGCACTTTAGGAGGCCGAGACGGGCGGATTACGAGGTCAGGAGATCGAGACCATCCTGGCGAACACAGTGAAACCCCATCTCTACTAAAAAATACAAAAAAAAAAAAAACTAGCCGGGCGAGGTGGCGGGCGCCTGTAATCCCAACTACTCAGGAGGCTGAGGCAGGAGAATGGCGTAAACCCGGGAGGCAGAGCTTGGAGTGAGCTGAGATCTGGCCACTGCACTCCAGCCTGGGCGACAGAGCGAGACTCCGTCTCAAAAAAAAAAAAGGTCTTAATGTATTAGTTTGTGAGGCATGCAGTGTTATTCAGACTGTTTTCTATATGCAACAACATGAATGAACCTGGAGGGCATTATGCTAAGTGAAATAAGTCAGTCACAGAAGTACAAATACTGCGTGATTACACTTTTTAGGTACCTGAAATAGTCACACTCAGAGAAACAGAGTAGCATGGTGGTTGCCAAGGAATATGGGTAAAGGGAAATAGGAAATCGCTGTTCAACAGGCATAGATTTTTAGTCTTAAAAGATGAATAAGCTCTTGAGCTATAGTTTGAGTAATACCTTAAACAAGATATGACAGGGAAAATTAGTGTAAGTATATCTTGAAATAACTTGTAAATATAAAGCATTAATTGAAATATTCCGTGACATTTATTATTCTTTCCATCTCATTGATGACATCACATTCAATACTTTGAAATGGACTCTAGACATTGCCCACTTTAGATTTTCTCAACTTTTTGATAATATATGATATATTTCATTGCCAACTCTAGCTTTGGAATTTGTTGTATTTTGTATAAATTTTAGATTTTTGGGGAAGAATCAGGTAAGTGAAATACAGATAATAAACATATCAATAAATACATATTTTTCTCATGCCCATTTGAGATCCTTCTGTTTTACTCCTCCCTCCTCCAGGCAACCATAAATCTGCCTTTTGCTACTCTGAATTAGTTTCATTTTCCAGAAATTTAAATAAGTAGAAACAAATAGAATATACATATTCTTTTTGTTTGGCTTCATCATCACTCAGCATACATATTTTGAGATTATTTTATATTATTAGATGTATGAATAGTTCATTCATTTTTATTGCCAGTGGTATTCTTTTGTATGTATATATCATAATTGTTTTATTCATTCATTTTTTTCAGTGAACACTTGGGTTATTACTATATTTGGGTTACTTACTTCAAAGAAGCCTGTTATGAACATTTATGTTTAAATTTCTGTGTGAATGTGAGCTTTAATTTTTTTGAATACATAATTATGATAGCAAGCCTGGGTCGTATGTTAGGCATATCTTCAAGTTTTTAAAGACACTGTCAAGAGCTAAGGGATATCCCAATTACTCTAATTTGATAATCACACATTGTTTGCTTGTGTCAAAATTTCACAGGCACCTTATAAATATGTACAAGTATTATGTATCCATAATTTAAAAAGTTTAAACTAAATTTAAAAAAAAAAATTTATAAAATTTCCAATTGCTTCCCTTTCTTGCCAATCCTATGTATAGTGAGTTTATTTTAATGTTTGGCGTTCTAGTTGGGGCGGAGTGGCATCTCATTTTGTCTTTAATTTCACTTCCCTAATGGCTAATCATGTTGAGCATATTTTCATGTGCTTATTTGCCATCCATCTAGTTGTTTGATAAACTGTCTATTCAAATATCTGATTTTTAACTTGTTTGCTCTTCTTGCTTTAAAGTTGTAAGAAGATACAAGGCAATAGAGAGTAAATTCCTTAATAGTAGGACACTAGGCTCCAGAAGCAGAAAAAGACAGGGGAAGCAAATAAATCTGGAGTCAAGTTTTTGACATATATAAGTATCATATATATTATAGTATGTTAAACTTAGTGGCAAAGAAAGTAAGATCTTATTCACTATGTGTAAAGAAAGTAAATTAATAAACGAGTTAAAGGCAAAGAAAGAAAATTATTTTCCTTTTTTCTCACAAAACCTGAACAACCTTGCTGGATTTTAGTCAAGCAGAACAATATGATATGTGCTCCTGCTATTAGAGTTTTAGATTCTTCTCTAATGAAAGAAACTGAGTTCTTTGGAAAATAAAGTGATTTCATGGTTTGGAGCAGAAAAATATTAATAAGTCTGAAATAGTTTAATGTTGTAAGAATCTAAGGATGCTGTCTATTAATCATCATCATATTTCTGCCTCTGAGTTCTCCATCTCTGAAACACTTAAATATGTTTTAAAGACAATTAAAATTTTTATCCTCTCTGGCACTGAACTCTGAAATATCTCTAGTTTATTGTAGAACATGGGCTCAAAAACAAGTGCTAATTATGACTAATACTAACTCTCACAATACTGATTATTTGTTCAGGAAAACTATGTTGGAAAACAAAATTTAGTGAAAGCTTTAATCAGTCCAGTTAGGTCTGCATTAATTGGCTCTTGGTTATTGTCTCACCTCTTGGTTGCTTTTTCATGAGTAAACCAATATTTTCTATGCCTAGCTTTTATGGTGAAACAGTCATGTCCAAGTAATTCTATCCCCCAAAGATTCTGATACTCTCTTGGCATCATTTACCTTTGACTTTGATGAAGAAGCCTAAGGACCAAAGACAAAAGCTACACAAAAAGGGCTTCCTCTATTCCCTGGAAGCAGACCTTGGCTGACAATCATTAAAAAATTGTCATTAGAAAAATTGGTTTATAGCCAAATGTACAAGTTGCAACGTTTTCTGCTTATAATCTTAAAACTTTAGAAAAGCCCCAAAAAGCATATGCTGGCTGTCCTCTTGAGAATGTACTAATTTCTCCTCAGATAAGCCTCATGATAGAAATGTGCATTCCTTCCTATTTACCTTAAAAGAATCAACTCACATAAAAACTGCAAATCAAATCTCTGTGTACACCAGCCACTTGGTTTCTCCCTGGCTCTTCCTTTTGCAATCCCTTCATTTTGCTTAGCAAAGAAAATATTCCTCAGTTACTTCTGACAAGCTTCTTTGAGGGCAGTGGGGTAATTACAAATAAAGTTATAATAAAAACTATTTTCCTAAAAGTTTATATGTAAATTCTATCTAAGAATTGGTCAATACATGAGTGACATGTATTTATTTGTTAATGGGTTCATAATATTCCTCTCAGCTATAGAAGGTAGTGAAAAAGGTTATACTCACTTTGTACTTTTTTAGATACAGCACAATTATTTCAGATTTATCCACTCCCATGTGGCCTTCCATAAAGTCTCCTCTTTTTATTTATCTTTGAATCAAACGCAACAGATTCTGAGGATACATTTCCAAAATGTCAGGTATTCTACTCAAAATTCTACTGACAGTTTGCTCATAATAACCACAATAACCACGGGTTTTTGGGGGGTTTTTTTGTTTCTTTTTTAAGAAATCATCAAATCTAAGGTAGAAAAGATCTCTTTCTTGGTATTATTGAACATTAAAATGATTTTGCATTATATGGTAGTCAGGTAGTAAAAAATAAGTTCATATTTAATACAATTTCTGGCCCCTAGTGGTGAGACTTTATGAAAGTCAGAGGTAAATGAACTTCAGGGAAAGGTTGAGTCTCAGAGATGTCTATGGCTTTCATTTCTTGGTAGTACAATTTTTCGTTTATTAAGAAGAAAAATAAGAAAAGAATGAGATGAAGAATGTGGTGATAAAAGTATACTTGTATTTATAACTCAGCAATTATAAAACAAACAACTCAAACTTTGTTTTCTTAATGTATAAAAATGTCCCATTCCAATACAGCAATGCCAAACATGTAATGTGAAGATAGTCATGTGGCCATGAGAGAGGAGGAGGAGAAATTCCACATTGCACCACTCTGACAAAGCCACTATGAATTCTGGAAAATAATTCTTTGAATCCTCCCTATTCCTTTGTTCCCTCCTGCATTTTTTTTTCTAGAATATTTTGTAAGTAGCAATGTATCTATTTCTACTAACTATGTTTAATTTTATATCCATTTATGTATATATCTATATGTCCTAAGTGTCCATAGTTACTTACATCTGTATCTATGTCTACTTTTAGGTATATCTATCCCCGCAGAAGCAGTGTATTGCTTAAAAGTTTGCCCTCAGAATCTAGACTGTCCATTTTTAATTCCATCTCTCCACTTACAGAAATGTGACATGAGATATTTATGTAAATTTAGTGTGTCTTAGTTTCTTCATATGCAAAATGGGAAAATATAGGCAAGTGTATTATATGTTTACTGTTTGATTTAAATGTGTTAGTAATCTAGAGAACTTAGAATAATTTTTTAACATTTATTTTTCTTAAATTGCAACTACACATTCTACAAATAGAGCTTAACTCTCCAATGAATGGAGGCAGAAGAAAAAGAAACACACAAGGGCAGAAATTATAATAGTGATATGCCATGGTATTTGAGTTCATCAGCATCTTGGTGTCTAAACAATATTTAAATCTGCGGGCCTGGCGCGATGGCTCACGCCAGTAATCCCAGCACTTTGGGAGACTGAGGCCGGAGGATCGACTGAGCTCAGAAGTTCAATACCACCCTGGGCAACATGGTGAAACCCCGTCTCTACTAAAATACAAAAAAACTGGACAGGCATGGTAGAGCATGCCTGTAGTCCCAGGTACTCCGGAGGCTGAGACACGAGAATCACTTGAGCCCGGGAGGCAGAGGTTACAGTGAGCTGAGATCATGCCACTGCACTCCAGTTAGGGCTATAGGGTGAGATCCCTCCCAAAACAAAACCAAACCAGAACAATATTTAAATCTTCCTCTCCCTATTAAAAATAGGAGAAGTATTGGAGAAACAGGATTTTCTCTTCCCTCTCTATATGGTCTGGATATTTTTCTTCAAGGGTTTGCATTTTCAAAGTCAAGATAAATGAACAGAAATTTAATAGTATGAATAACAAGTAGTTCATCTGAACAGAAAAAGCACGGATTGCTAGTAGGTAGATGATTCACTAGGAAATAGAATTTTCACATACTACAGAATAATAGGTCCCATAGCTTTGTTTCAGTTTTAGATTTCAGTTTCCAAACTTGAAAAACTATGAGTTCAGGCTATTTGACCAAAGTTCATCCAAGCATAGTCTGAATCATACACCTTAACAAGAATCTTCTTTGAAGGAGATTAAATTTATCCATCTAAAATTTACCTACATTTTTTACACTCCACATAAAGTTCATCTGCTGCCTTAAATTCTCTTATGTTTCCTGCAGAAATTCCCTGAAGAAAAATATTTTACTTCACATTTTTATGCTGGATTGGCTTTCAATCTAGTATACCTTTATATCTCAGTTTCTGATTGATGAACATACTCAGAAGAATACTACAAAGTAAAATACTTCTGAGTTTTATTTTATCTTTACAGGCAACACAGATTTAAGGAGCTTTGTCTTCTGTTGTCATGTGGATGTAAAACCTCTGAAAATATTCCATGTTTCCTACTGACACTTCAATTAAGTTGAAATCTCTGATATTAAAACTTACATGTCGTTTTAGTTGTATAGCATAGAATTTAAATGACAGCTAACCAAGAATCTTTTCAGGGAATCAAACAATATCGAGGTACTAACATTTATCAGCTATTTCTAGTTAATATTGGCAGATGCTGAACAAGATACTGAATACCTGCTTACATTTCATAAATGAGTCCATTCTCAATCCCCTCACTCTCTTTGGTGCAATAGTTAGTGAGTACTTTCTTTTAGCCAATAATTTGCTTCTTCAGAGGTGATAGTTCATTTCAATAAGTTGTTTCTCCCCTTCAGGAGTTTTGGAAGTCACTTTCAAAAAGTTTGTTTATTAGAATTTAATAGAAAGGAAAAGATAAACACATCAAATTGAAACTAGTATTTCACATCCTGTTGTTTTCTGTAATTAGGCCTGTGTAATATATGCTGGAAGTAATACAAAATTTATGCAAAGCTTCAGGATATATTCTTCATTGCTGTGTCATGTAAAATCT
>NW_012103821.1:987909-989190 GCF_000951045.1 Mandrillus leucophaeus
CTGTCATTAATGCATACAATATATGGAGAAGCAAGTCTATTTTATAATTTACTATCATAATATACATACAAATATATTATAAAAATTTAAAATTATCAAAACTTACACATGCAAACATTTACAGGTCTTACAGGTTACCATTTGCAGTTAAGAAAAATATAAACAAACATAAAGATCCAATATTAAATCATAGCTACAAAAAATTAACTGTAATATAAACTGTATTACTATAATAAATTTGTAGCCACCTCTGTTTCTATTGTGGTGAGTTCCAATGTTTCAAGTATTGTTTACAATGCTGGTGTGACGCTTATCATCTCAAAGTAAGTAGTTCATCTCGCCAGTAAATTGTTTATTGTAATACAAAGTAGTATACTGTGGTTTTCCCATATTTTTAAATCATGTTTAGTGCAATATCATAAACCTTGAATAACACTGTGAGACCCACAAAAAGTGTCACTAGCGATGCTGAAAGTATTACCAAGCAGCAGAGAAGTCATGACATTACAAGAGAAAGCTTAATTGCCAGATATGCACCGTGAATAGAGGTCTGCAAGTGCAGTTGCCCACCCTTTCCAAATAAATAAATCTAGAATAAGGACCATTGTAAAAAAAAAAAAAAAGAAAGAAAGAAAGGAAAAGAAAAGAAAAGAAAAGAAAAGAAAATTTTAGAAGTCATTGCTTTGGCAACGCCAGCAGGCATGAAAACCTTGCTTTTTTTGCAAAATACCTCTGTATCTTGTATTGAAAATGCAGCTCTTAGTGGGTACAGGATTTCTATAAGGAAGATATACCTAAAAGACTCTAATATGATTAGAGAAAAAATGAAAGAATATGACAACTTAAAGCAAAAAAGAAGGTGAAGGATCTAAAGCTGAAAATTTAATGCCAGCAAAGGATGGTTTGATAATTTTAGGTTGTGATTTTGCTTAAAGATAACAGGAGAAGGTGCTTCTGCCAACTAAGAGTCAGGCAGATGAGTTACCAGATGCCATTAAGAAAATCACTGAGGGGAAAAGTTTGAATAGGTTTTTTAATACAGATGAAAGCTCCCTATTAGGTTAACTCTATTGTTTTGTGCACTTCCAGTCAGTTTAGGATCAGGACTGCCCTTATTTATAAAACTGCTGAAACATTAGCCTTGAAGGGAAATGATAAACACTAGTTCCCAGGCTTTTGGTTGTACACCAAAAATGTCTGGATAATGAGAACCCTTGTTTTGGAATAGTTCAATTGATACTTTGTCTCTGAAGTCAGGAAGTACCCTGCCAGTAAGGGACT
>NW_012103821.1:991865-994008 GCF_000951045.1 Mandrillus leucophaeus
TTTAATAGAAAGGAAAAGATAAACACATCAAATTGAAACTAGTATTTCACATCCTGTTGTTTTCTGTAATTAGGCCTGTGTAATATATGCTGGAAGTAATACAAAATTTATGCAAAGCTTCAGGATATATTCTTCATTGCTGTGTCATGTAAAATCTGACTAACCAAAAATATGCATATTTCTAACGGCAATTAACTCTACAGTGAAAAGATGACTGTTATTTTATGAATCACCTAGCAGTATAATATGTGTATCAAGGAAAAATACTATTAAAACGAATTACTTTAGAGATTCTACCTAGGGTGGCCTAAGGAGAAATTCTACCACAGAAATATATATATATTTTTTGTTTTAGTTTTTAAGCATTTTAAAGGGTGTTTCGTTTAAGGAAGATAAGCCATGTCTTTAAGGATAGGCTGAGAAAAGAAGGAATTGCTAAGTTACAATTTCTCTTTGCATTTCAGAGCTTGGGGTTTAGGACCTCTGGAGAAGGGAAGTTGATATGGTGGGGGAATACTGAGAAACTAAAGAAGGTGGGGTTAATGATTCTTAATAAACTGCTTGTAAGAAGTAAAAGAGGCAAAAATAAATTCCCTATGGTAATAGTAATATTGAGCAAACAATCCTAAATGTCTAAAATTGACCCATGAATTTCTTCCTATTTTCTTCTGAAGAAGTTTGTTCTAATCTAATTCTATCCTTTTTCCAAATTTTCATCAACAGCTAGTTACATACAATGGTCTTGTGTTAGTTGTATTTATTTCTTTAGAAATGGGGAAAAGTAGAATTAAAGATAAAGAAAAGATAAATACAGACAACTTTTATGGGAAAGGTTTCTATCTTCTGGCCAGTATCTCCCCATTTCTCCCATCTCCCAGACCCTAGCAACCACTATTCTACCCTACAGTGTCATAAGTTTAACTTTTTAGATTTGACATATAAGTGAGATTTATTTTACTGTACCCAAACATCCAGGGTACAGTAAAATAAACATAGACTGGAATATTTTTATATAAAATATTTAATTTGACATAATTTTGTTCTTTCTGTGTCTTACTTCACTTAGTATAATGTTCTCCGGGTCCATCCATGTTGCCACGAATGGCAGGATTCCTTCTTATTTTATGGCTGAATAATATTCTATTGTATATAGCTACCACAATTTCTTTATCTATTTATATGTTAATGGTACTTACTTTGTTTCTATATTTTAGCTATTGTAAATAATGCTGCAGTAAACATGCGGGTGTAAATATATCTTTCAGATACTAATTTTATCTTCTGTGAATATATACCCAGAAGTGGGATTGTTGCATCTTATGATAGTTCTATTTTTAATGTTCTGAAGAAACTTCATGCTGTTTTCTATGGTTATTATTAAAAAGACAAGCATAACAAGTGTTGGCAAGGCTGCGGAGAAAAGGGAACCCTTTGTCCACTGTTGGTGGGAATGTAAATTAAAGTTTTATTTAAGGACTAAATAACTCCTGAAGGTGAACCTCCTTGGAATATCTACAAATAAGAGAGGCAGGTATGATTTCATAGTTTTTTCTAATGCTGTCTTTTAGCTTTTATGTGTCCAATATTATAAAACAAATATCATTTTAATAGAAATAACACAATAAACTAATCTATAGAAAATGAATAAAAGCATCCTTTCAACCTATCTAACATGAGTAAAGAAGAAAATTCAGTTTATAGATGATACTCACATGAAGAACAAGGCTAGCCCTTCCAATCTCACCCCAGTGTAGGTAGCATATGTATCTATTTTGTCAGTTGATTTGCATATACACTTGACTCTCGAACAACACATGTTTTAACTTCCCAGGTCCACTTATATACACATATTTTAAAACAAATATATTGGGAAAATTTTTGGAGTTTTATGACAATTTGTGCTCAAACATATAGTCTAGAAATATTTAAAAAATAAGATTAACTTAAGCCTGTCATTAATGCATACAATATATGGAGAAGCAAGTCTATTTTATAATTTACTATCATAATATACATACAAATATATTATAAAAATTTAAAATTATCAAAACTTACACATGCAAACATTTACAGGTCTTACAGGTTACGATTTGCAGTTAAGAAAAATATAAACAAACATAAAGATCCAATATTAAATCATAGC
>NW_012103821.1:996523-1003321 GCF_000951045.1 Mandrillus leucophaeus
TTCCTAAAACAAATTTTTAGATAAAAATTTACATGAAACACCAGTGAAATTTTTCAAATTCTCATTATAGAAGCTGTAATAGTATTTATAAGTGTTTTATTTCACCCAACCCAAGTGAACCAGTATGTTTTAAATTTGTTCTTTTTTTTCATAGACCTTCTTAATAAACAATGTAACGTATTTCCTTTCTTGTTTTATTTTTATAGATTTGGGGGTATAAGTCCAGTTTCTTTACATAGCTATATTGCATAGTGGGGAAGTCTGAGCTTTTAGTGTACCCAGCACCTGAATAAAGTACACTGTACCCAATAGGTAATTTTTCATTCCGCACACTCCTCCTACCCTCACATATTTGGAGCCTCCAATGTCCATTATTGCATTCTGTATGTTTCTTTATATTTAGCAACATCATTTGTAGCATCATTTGTAATTCGTTTCAGTGGACTCTATGTGTGTGTGTGTATATATGTATATACATATATATGTGTGTGTATATGTACACATATATACACGGACATATGCACACATACATATATATATACACACACACATACACACACACACACACACACATATATAGGAACCTTGGTAATTTTCTTAATGATTTTTACAAAATAATTCCGTGAAAATGGTAGACTTCTGCTATATAAATTACAAAACATTGTGCTACTATGAAGGTTGCTTTTAGAGTTTGCTTATGATCATTTTTCTTTCATATTTTTATGAAATCGCATTTATAATTCTGTTATGGCTTTTGAGTTTTCTGTCAAAGTTAGATGTAACTCAAAGTATTTAAAGATGTTTATTGTGGATGTCTTCTATTTATTTAAATTTCTGTAACTTTATTTAAATGTATGTTACTTAATTTAAATTTCTCATATTTCTATAGTTTATCCTGGCATAAGTTGTGAGAAATAGATTCAACTGTCTTTTGCTTCATGGACACTTAGTTGTCATAATCATTTAATGAATAATTCATCTTTGTCCTCCTGCATTTATGTACTAAATTCCCCAATGTATCTATCTGTGTCATTTCTAGATGTTATAGTCTGTTTTGTTGATATATTCACAAGCCAGCCACGCACTATTGTACTTACTAAGTAATTATAATCATATTTTAATATTTGGCGAATTTGTTCCCCACTTATTGTTTTTATCCCCAGTGTTTATTTTTAGATTCATGTTTATTTCTTCACTTAAAATTTAACATCTATAATTCCAAAACCCAAACCAAATCAAATATAAAACATGTTAGTCATTGAGAACATTTCAACTATATTGATTAACATAGAATTATTACATTATTATGATACTAAATT
The DNA here is from genome assembly GCF_000951045.1 of Mandrillus leucophaeus. NCBI lineage: Eukaryota > Metazoa > Chordata > Mammalia > Primates > Cercopithecidae > Mandrillus > Mandrillus leucophaeus. Next base: position 997,843 of record NW_012103821.1, read on the forward strand.
TTATTGAAAAATATGGCATGGCTTTCCATTTTTTTCTAATAACATTTTTGTGACCCCAAAGGTAATTTAGTCTTTATTTTTAAATTAGCAGTTGATAGCAGTGGATAAGTTGTTATAGGGATAGGTAGTGTTGAGAAAATGACACAATTCTCTCAACAACAGAATTTGGCATAGCATACAGAAGACACAGACAGCACAATGTATTATTATTGAGTAAGTATTAACAGATTTACACGCATGTAAATTACAAAAAAGTGACTATAAAGTTAAGACAAACTTTTCCACATTTTTTACAGCAAAGCAGAAGAAAGAACAATGACTTGTCTTCAGAGACGAAATGCAGTACTTCATGACAGTCTTCTGCATATTTTATGAGAAAATTCTGATCTAATTTTGGAATTATGTTTTATATACCTAGAGGTTATTTGGCCAGTGACCTTGTAGATATCTCTACATTGTGAAAACTGGAGAATGGGCTTAATCACTAGAAAGGTTTATCTCTATTCTAAAAGTTGGAATAGTGACTCGTGCTGTCTCCATGGAAATGATCTTTCTTCTATATTAATACATCAAGTAATTTACATTTACCCTTACAGTTAGGAGAAAAAAAAAAAAGAAACTAAATGCTGTAATATTCTTTGGGAGTTCCATTAAGAGCTGTGGGTCATTGAATATCTTAAAATATTCCTCTTATCTCAGGAAAATTTATTTATTTATTTATTTATTTATTTGTAATCCATGAAACCTCTAGAATTTTTTTAATGACAGAGCAAGATAGTCTTTCTAGAAAATCCAGAGTAACCAAACTAACTTAAATTTTCAATGACAGATACTTCAGTTATATTTACCTCATAATCCTTATTTAAGTGTTAGCTACTATTACTATGTACAATAATAATCAAATTATTTTAACAAATCATTATTTAGATAAATGATTTGTAGCATACACTTTTTGAAGCAATTTTTTTAATATTCAATGATTTTATATTAAATTAAAAACTCCAAACAGATGACATGGGTAGCAGATGGCATTTGCAATTACGCATTAGCCTTTATATTCAGGGAAAATGTTAATAAGTAAATAAATACAGTAGTTGATATTTCATTGTGAATTTTAACAGACAGTATTTTTAAAACATAAGAAAATGTGCAATAGAATTTAGAGATTAAGTAAGCATCCATCCATTCAACCCAAATTCTACCCAAATCTTGGGTAGAAAGAAATAACAAGTTGTCATGTGACAAGGATTTGCTATTTATTTTGGCTGCAAGGGTAAGGAAGCAACAGATGGAATTACTATGTATATGAGAGACAGTATGTTAAGGTGTGAATGCCAAGCATTCAAAAAAAGTCACTGCAATATGAGGTTATCAGTGGATTTTATGAACAAAGTAAAAGGAAGATAAATAAAGATAAGGAGTAGAGCAGCCCATGAAAAGGCAAAACAAGCTATCGTTTGCTAAGCAAAAAGAAAAACTAGGAAGCAGTATAAAAAAATAAAATGAAAAGCAAGAATGGTTGTACTGCCAGTAGCTACATTTGTGTGTGCTCAGAGGCAGAAGACAAATTGGTTACTAAAGATTTGAATAGATAAAATAAAACCTAGCCAACTTGCCCAATAGAGTTGCGGAAGATTACATTATGTTTTATTTCTTTCAAATGGATCAGGGAGATTCAAGCAAAAAAAGGAGCAATTCTCAGTATGTCTTACAAGAAAGAAAAAAAGAAGAAGATAATTTGGAATAAAAGAGATATCATAAAAAAATAAAATCGAAAGACCTTACAAGAAAAGAAAAATATAATTTGGGATAAAAGATCCATCATAAAAATAAATTTGAAAGAATTCCTGTGATTACACAATTTCAAGAAGTGATTTTTTTTCTTGATCTCTAAAGGCTTATGGCAGTGATCTTTAATGTCATGTGAAGTTGTAAAAGCAATAAACACAGAGTATACTTCCTGAGATTTTCTGACCTGATACTACATTGGTATAGGTACATACTAAAATACAATTAAAAATTGATACGTTAGTATCATTAAAGGATTGGGTGTGCTGATTGATCCAAAATCTACAACATAATTAATTGTGTAATAATGAAACAAAATAGATACTTATAAATCGAGAAAAAATTTTAAGCACTGTTAAAAAGAATCAAACAGATTTAAAATATCTGAATCATAGACTTTTTAAAAAGATTTAAGTTGACAAAAAATGTTCATTTGAGGAATTATGGCTTGAACTCACAGAAAAACACATTTCTGGCACTGTGTTAAGGACGTGACATAAATTTTCTCCATTAACCATTGCAACAACCCTATGGAACCAGTTCTATTATGATGCCCATTTTGGGTAAGGCAGTGGAGGTTTAGAGGAAGAAGGAAACTGACACACAGCTAGTTACCCACCAGATGATGGTAGTGACATTGAGTCCCATGTGTTAAAAAAGCGAAAATACCATTCTCACCTCTAAATCAGGTCCAGGTTTTTGTTTGTTTGTTTTTTGTTTTTGTTTTTTGGTTTACTCTCTCTATGAATAGCAGAATGATCTATCCAGTTATCTAAAGTTTAGAATCTAAATCAAAGTCTTGAGATTTTCTTGCCAATACCCTTTGCCTTCCTATTTCTTTTTCTTATTTCTATTTTCTTTTTAAAAAAATTGTTATTATACTTTAATTTCTAGGGTGCATGTTCACAACATGCAGGCTTGTTACACAGGTATACATGTGCCATGCTGGCCCGCTGCACCCATCAATTCATCATTTACATTAGGTATTTCTCCCAATGCTATCCCTTCCCTCACCTCCCACCCCACAACAGGCCCTGGTGTATGATGTTCCTCACCCTGCACCCTGTGTCCAAGTGTTCTCATTGTTCAATTCCCACCTATGAGTGAGAACATGCAGTGTTTGGTTTTCTGTCCTTGTGACAGTTTGCACAGAATGATGGTTTCCAGTTTCATCCATGTCCCTGCAAAGGACATGAAGGCATCCTTTTTTATGGCTGCATAGTATTCCATGGCGTATATGTACCACATTTTCTTAATCCAGTCTATCATTGATGGACATTTGGGTCGGTTCCAAATCTTTGCTGTTGTGGATAGTGCAGCAACAAACATACTTGTGCATGTGTCTTTATAGTAGCATGATTTATAATCCTTTGGGTATTTCTTTATTAATACATCAAGTTTTAGCTCATGTGCCATTTCCATCATCAATACTGCCTTGATCATTTCAGCATTCTCTGGGTGTTCCTTACACACCTCTCTGCACCTCTCTCTATCAAAAAGAGAACTATATCATCTTGATAATATAAGCATGTGTGTGTTCTCTACACACTACAACAATGTAACATCATAATACAAGTTCAAATACCAGGTCGTTCTGTTCTTGTCTTCAATGTCTAGCTCCATGCAGTCAAAATTAAAAATTCCAATCAATGTTTGTCTACTAGAATATAAGTTCCATTAGTAAAAGGAATGTATCCTGGTCAAAGTTGATGCTCAATAAACAGATGTGAAATGAATGAATGAATGATTTTTGAATGAACAAATAATTAGCCAGCAATGAGAAAACCATTTCTAGAAAATGTGAGCCACAGCACAAATTTTAAGCATGCAGATTATGAGTCTAACTAAAGTAGAAGAGTTATGTTTGGAGTAATGTGGTATTAGGTGGGCTAAGCGAATGGAAATAGATGGTAGAGGCACCAGATAAAACAGTTTAGGCTCCAGGAAGTAGAACTAGGCATGTAACTTTAAAGGGACATAAAGAAAGAGTGATCTGATTAACAATTCTGATTAGCTAAACGAACCTAGAGTTTAACAGGATGACTTTTTTTTTTCAGCTTTCACAGCTGTTTTAGGAAAATATATCACACTGTTTATCGGTGTTTAAATCATGCCATATAAATTTAATGTCGGTATCATTGTAAATTTTAAAAGCTGCATAAGTCAGTAGAATAGTGTGCAAAAATAAGAGGAGATTACGGTAAACAAAATTGACCTGTAGGGGAAATACCTGCTGTAGCGGCGTAATTGCTTGTTTGTCATATTCAAAGGCTTATAAGGGTAGTGTAATATTGAATGTTGGACATTTTGAGGTTCTTGAAAGAAACATAACAACTAAGACCATATTTATTCGGTTTGTAATCTACAGTGAATATAAACTTACATTAAATTCCTAGAATTTGAAACTAGTTCTAAATTCCTTTGAACATTTTGTCTTTTTACACTTTCCCAGGTTAATAGCGGTAACTATAGTAATGAAAGCCTACATTTATTCCAACAAAACAATTTGGACACCTGTGTTGAGCCTATTTGTACATTATCAATTTCGTGGTCATTTATTTATTTTTAAATTTTCATGAACATAGATATAAAAATGATTAAAGGAACTCACAGAAAATCTAGTCCCCACCTTACACTGTGGTCTCTCTGTGAATGGAAACTTTGCGTATTCTTATATTCTGGGTAGCCAGTTCTTTTTCTGGTAGTTCCTCATGACAGAAATTTAACACATGAGTTTTGATGTGAACTGGACTTGATTCCTTTCTTTTTTTTTAATTCTACCTTTAGTTCTGGGATACATGTACAGAACGTGCAAGTTTATGACATAGGTAAATGTGTGCCAGGGTGGTTTTCTACACCTATCAACCCGTGAACTGGACTCAATTATAAACAAAATTAAAATATTTTGAAATTACATTAATTATTTGATACAAAATATGTTTGGAATCAATGTAAATGATACAAACTAGAAATTATTTCCAGGTCTCTTAATTTCCAAAATTTCATTCACCTGTTGTTGTTATATTGGCATGAGCAAAGTGCAACTTATTGATAAGACATTGAGAAAAATACGTATTTTTATTTTGCAAAGTCACTATAGTTTTGAGGATCAGAGCATAGTGTCTTGCTTTATGACCTTGTGGTCACCTCATTATATGAACTTCCTCATCCATAAAACAGGCGTAATAATTGCAAAGCCCATAAAATTGTGGTGCAGATCAAAAGTATTATTATCTGTGAAGTAGGTAGCATATCCCCTGGCATGATGTAAATGCTCTATATAGGTTGTCTGTTTTCTATTTCCTAGTGCACTGCTTTTTGACACACGATCTCGTTTGTGCACATATAAACCATCGTTCAACAAATGAATTGTGAACCATTTAACCCACACATTTGAAAGCATCTAAAGATAACTTGGTTGCAATATTTTCTCAATGTTTGCACAAATTTTTCTTCCTGCCTAATGCTTGTCCATCATAATCCTCTCAGCTTTGAACTCAGCTATGCCGATTTGAAAAAGGCAAGGAATAATTCATCTTGTGAAGTAAAAATATCCAAAATTCTATCAAGAAATGTCTCTATAAGGGCTAAAGGGCTAGGCTTTTTGAAGTCCTGGCCAATAAAGGATGAAATTAAGTAAAGGATTTCAGAGTTCAAGACAAACTGAAAGGGAACAAGACACACACATACA
>NW_012103821.1:1003371-1009693 GCF_000951045.1 Mandrillus leucophaeus
CCAATAAAGGATGAAATTAAGTAAAGGATTTCAGAGTTCAAGACAAACTGAAAGGGAACAAGACACACACATACACACACACACATACACACACAAAGAGAGAGAGAGAGAGAGAGAGAGAGAGAGAGAGAGAGAGAGAGCCAGAATCAACTATAAGAGCATTGGCAGCAGCTAAATTACCCACTCAGTCCTCAGTTCTGGCCCTTTCTTTCCTTTATCTGTCTTGAGGCAAGGTTTTGTTTTGTTTTGTTTTGTTTTTGGCAGTGGATGGGGGTTGTCTTTGGTTTTGTTTTGAGACAGGGTCTTGTTCTGTCAACCAGGATGGAGTGCAATGGTATCATCATAGCTCACTGCAGCCTGAAACTCCAGGGCTTAAGTGATCTGACATGCCTCAGCCCTCTGGCTGTGACTACAGGCATGCACCATCACACCCAGTTAAGTTTTTATTTTTTGTAGAGATAGGGTCTTACTATGTTGCCTAGGCTGGTCTCTAACTGCTGGGATCAAGTGATCCTCCCACCTTGAACTCCCAAAATGATGGGATTACAGGTGTGAACCACCACGCCCAACTAATTTTTATTTTTATTTTTTTGGTGGAGACAGAGTTTTGCTATATTTCCTAGGTTTCTCTCAAACTCCTGGACTAGAAAGATTCTCCTGCCTTTAGGATTCGGGAACTTTGTAGGATTATGAGGGTTTTGCCCTTACAAACTATCTGAGAAGTGCAGATATTGACGTTGCCTTTGTAGAATTAATGTACCAATTCCCATGGCATACCTCAGGCACATAAGAAAATAGATGCTATTAGTTTAGTTTGCTAGGACTGCCATAACAAAATACCATAGACCAGGTGGCTTAAGCACAGCTCTGGAGGCTAAAACTCCAAACAGTCAAGGTGACAGATTGGTTTCTCATGAAGCCCCTCTCCTTAGCTTACCAACAGCTGTCTTTCTGCTGTGTCCTCCCATGCTCTCGCCTGTGTGAACAGGCATCCTTGGTTTTTCTCCTACTTCTTTTAAGGACACTGGTCCTATTGGGCCCCATACTTACAACAAGCTCATTTAACCTTAATTACCTTTTTAAAGGCCCTGTTTCTAAATACAGTAATGTTGAGACAGCTTCAGTGAATGAATTTTGGGGGACACAAATTAGGCCATACCTGCATTCAAATCACCTGTGGGAAGTTTGATAATGTAGATAATGAACTTTTGAGTTTTATAGATGTACGGTTGTGCTAAAGACAATAATTATTATAATATTAGTAAGTGTATACACGGATTAACTCAAACAGTGGGTAAGACCACTTAGGAAAGTGAAAAAAAAAAGAAGATATAGGTATAAAAACCAGAAATGCCAGGTTTTAACCAGCTAGAAGAAATGTCAACACACAGACACATACACACACACATACACACACACACACACACACACACTGAGAAGGAAGTGTCATAGAAATAGAGGCAGCAGATAAAGAAAGTGTGGGGATTTTGAAGTCAAGGATAGGAACATGGTTTCAAATACATGGTTATGGAGAGGACCAGATGTCACAGAGATAAGAATGAGAAAGGAAATTACTCATTTGGCAATGAGAGCAGCTTAATGAATGAATTAAGCAGTTTAGTGAATAAATCGAACCTTTTAGTAGAAGAAAAGGAGTATAGAATACAGAGAAGGAGGTAGAATTTTCTTTCAAGTAGCAGGATTCCTTGACATGACAAAAAGAAACAAAGTAATCACTGAAAGAAATTGGAATAATTTAGAATATTATATAAATGTTATGTGCTTTAGGAGCATTACAAAATTATAGGAAGAAATTTCAGCATAATTATAATTAACATATATTAGGTAACTGAGAATTAATCAAATTAATTTCTTGAATAAATTAGGGATGAACAAAACCACATTAATCTTTGATACATTATACATATTAACTACTCTAGCTTATTATATCATATAATAATTCAACACAATATAATACCACATTAAATATATATTCAGGTTATGTATTTAGATATGCCAAGAAAACCCTTGTGCTTGGTTGTAAGTGATCAACATTATAAAATTAAAACGAAATGCTGTATGAACACTAGTGAGAAACAATTGACAGCAAGACAGTAGCAAAAACAAAATAGAAAACCTACAATTTATCAGGCTGTAATGGTTTTATAAATGCATTTTTCCATAATTAAAGGGATCCATCTGCCTAGTCTAAAATCTGGTTCTTTCCCTGAGTTTGCTCAGAAATATGTATTATATTGGCATTCTTCTATTCCTGGAGGCATTTGGCCTGATGGGCATGTTAAATGCGTTCTAAATCTTCAATATAAAATACATTCTTAATTCTAGGATGTTGACATTTTTACTCAGTGCCTTCTTTATTTGTCCTATGACTACATATTCATAATGCAAAATCCATTCCTTCAAGGAGTACTCGTTTTATTCCTATCATATTATTGCAACAGATCAGTGACTAAATACTTCAACTGTGGAATTACTGAACATACGGCAGGATTATCCTCTCAGAGAATAAATCCAAACCTGGAGGTCTTGATAAAGGGAATGAAGTGTGCTTCCCCTGAATAGCTCCAATCAAATGTCAAAAAGGTAGTGGATAAATTGTGCTGCTATAGGATTAAGCATATTGTTGCTTGCTAGATTCTGTTCAGTGGATTTTTGTTTTCTTGTTAGGAATGTTCATCAGTGTCGGACTTTATTATGTTGATGACAGGTGAAGTAGGTTAAAACCATAGAACATTATAATAAAGATATGTACCCTACTCTGGGTCGGCTTAACTCATTGTTTGTAAATGTGGTTCCAAAACACCGTGAAAGAGAAAACACAATTCCTCCTGTGTCAAAAAAAAAAAAAAAAAGTGCTTTCCTGTGGTTGCAAATGAAGTCTCTTATTAGTTATTCCATTTGTTTAAAAATTGGGCAATTCACAGCCAGGATTGTGACCACCCTGTATGAAACATTGTTAGACTACAAGAATATTTCCTACTGCTTAAGTGACTACTACAAATACATCAGAAAGAGTTGTCAAAATTATCTACAGCATGTCAGTAAGTGAAGAGTTACTCAAAATCAGTTTTATATCTTATGTTATTATCTGTTGGGGACACTTGTTTGAAGGACAGAGAAACTACATTGGCAAAAAATAATGTAATTCAGTGTTTGAAAAATCTTAAGAATTATCAAAGAGTCAATTTGAAATCACTTCTGCGAAGACAGAACTGACTGTCCCTCTTTTATGCCACTCTGCTTTATATTACAAAGTAATATAGACTTTCAGAAACCTAGGACTCTAGATAGATATTAAAAGGATCCATCCCTAGCTCTATTGCTTAGAATGACATGAAAACAGTTAGATATGAAACTAACGAAATTTGGACAACGAAATTAGATTAGAAAATATATTTCTATAAAGGAATATAATTGCAAGAAAGGAACGATTTAACCTAATGAAAACAAATTAATTTTGTATGTGTATATTTCACTAACAACTGAAATATAAACAGGAGGTAGGGGAAAGTAAGCATGGACGTGCATAGGAAGTGATGTGCTTTCATGGGTTTGGGAATGAATATTAAAGAGGAAATACATTTTTGTTTTATCATTGGGACTTAGTATCTTATTACAACTGTGATCCTATTGTATTACTTACAGAAATATGGATCTCTAAGAGTGCTGCTAGGGTTTGAATGTCCCCTCCAAATTTCATGTTGCAATTTTGTTGCCATTGTGACAGTATTAAGAGCTAAGACAATTAAGAAGTGATAAGGCCAGGAGAGCTTTACCTCCTATCTTCCTCATGAGAGTAAGTTTTTATAAAACTGAGATCGGCCCTGTCTGTCTCTCACTCTGGACAATGCTTGCCCTCCTGCCTTCCTCCATGGGATCATGTGGCAAGAAGGTCCTCACAAAATACAGCCACTCAGTCTTGGACTCCAGAGCCTCCACAGCCATAAGCCAAATAAGATTATTTTCTTTATAAGGTAGTCTGTGGCATTCTGCTATAGCAAAATAAAAGTGATTAAGAGAAGTCATTTGACCCTATGTAGTCCTGTTATCAGAAATAACATCTTCCAGGGAAATTCTCAAACCTTGTACATACAGGTACTATGTGTTTTTACTATTCAATAGTATTTCTGCACTCCAATGGACAGAAATCTTCTTTGGAACATGAAATCAACCATCGTCATTTTTGAAAATTCAGGACGTAATCCAGTACCTAGTTGTTATAAGACAACTTCTAATTTAATTTACCCAACTTTCTCTAATCCATCAAAATCTGTTCAATAAATGAAATGATTTTTATCCAAAGTACTTTAAAAATGAAATGAGGCTATAACTGTAGACACTGTTATACAGAACTAGAAATGAATTTCTATTTCCCTATTCTCCCACTTCTGGCATCAGGGTACTACATGTTTATGAGTGGAGTATTATTTCAGGGCATCCAAAACTGAAATTAGATGCTATGTTATTGGTACTTCTGTGCTTTTAAATTACAATTTTTCTTTGTAAAATATTAGTTTAATAGGGACAGTCAATCAGAATCTCATTTTCCCCATTTTTTAACCAGTCTGAATTTGAGGTATAATTTTAAACATTCATCAATTTTAGCATACAGTTCTATGAATTTACAGTCATGAAACCACAACAATAATATATAAAACAATTCCGCCTTCTCTGTAAATTCTCCCATGACCTCTCCCTGCCGCCCTTCTTTTTTTTTTTTTTTTTTCTCTTAAGACGGAGTTTCTCTTTTGTTTCCCAGGGCTAGAGTGCAATGGCACGATCTCAATTCGCTGCAACCTCTGCCTCCCGGGTTCAAGTGATTCTCCTGCCTCAGCCTCCCAAGTAGCTGGGATTACAGGTGCCCACCACCACGCCTGGCTAATTTTTTTGTATTTTTAGTAGAGACAGAGTTTCACCATATTGGCCAGGCTGGCCTTGAACTCCTGACCTCAGGTGATCCACTTGCCTTGGCTTCCCAAAGTGCTGGGATTACAGGCGTGTGCCACCTCCCCTGGCCTCTCATGTGCTTTTATAGTGTAGTCTACCAATATTCCCTGGCACTTGATATGATTTTAATCTCTACCATTTACATTTCCATGAAAGTTATATTAATGAAATCATGCAACAATAAAGGAGGAAATATTACTTTGCACATGTAATCCCAGCAACTGGGGAGGCTGAGGCACGAGAATTGCTTGAATTCAGGAGGCAGAGGTTGCAGTGAGCCAAGATCGCACCATTGACAGAGCGAGACTCATCTCAAAAATAAAATAAATAAAATAAAATAAAATAAAATAAAATAAAAAATAAAGGCCTACCCATGGTGGGTATTTAACTATACTGGGAGGAATAACAGGGTTTGCTACACTTCCCCAGCAGTTTAGGCTTATTTTCTGCAAGAAAGAGTTACTGGGGCAGACATACTTGTCTTCATGGCAAAAGAAGCCACTACCCTTTTCCTCCTAAGTAGCAAGAGGAAAGCTTTCTCTGGTCTTCTGACTTGCCTCCAGTTTTTCCTGGGAAGTCCCAAAACAGATCTCTGGAAAACAGAATGGATATGAGGGCAAAATAGCTTCATATCTGTGGGTTACATGGGTTTTATATCCTGATGCCAGATTACACTTGGCCATTATCCAATTGTTAAAATTTTTAGCTGAAACTTTTAACTCTTTTATCTTATGTGCTGTTTCAGTGAGTTCTTACTCACTTCCCATTACTCCTGAGACACAGTTATTTTATTTTTTTAGGTTCCATTTTAGTTTTTGGATCGGTGACCTCAGCTTTCTGATGGGTTCAAAGAACATTTGATTTGTATAAATTATTTGATTTTTCTTGTTGTTAGGATACGAGTGCAGTCCTTTTCAGATTTCTACATTCTATGTGGTAGTCAAAGTCCATCAAATAATGTTTCAGTTTCAGACCATTATTCAAACAAGTTGATGTAAGTTCAACAATCATAGTTTATACAACATGTAGACAATTTATAATACTCACGATACCATTCATCTCAACCAGAGTAGAGCCAAGTCATCAGTTGTCCCTCTCCCCTGAAACTGTTAAGTAGAAAGTGGGATGTCTCTCTCCATTTGCCTATAAAATCAAAGAAGTAAGATGGTAATTGTTACTGTCATGAATTTTTAATCTTATTGCAAGTATACTTTTAGGAATGTGATTTTTTTTTCTGACAACAACATGATGACCAGATCTTGAGATCTTTAACTCATAATATCATTAAGCATTCATCAAATATCTGTCTAGTCTAACTACCTATATTTTTTTCATTCTTCCAATAAAATATTTT
>NW_012103821.1:1009743-1012886 GCF_000951045.1 Mandrillus leucophaeus
GTTGTGATAGTACATTATAGTCTTCCACTTGTTACCATTGTGGGAAACTGCATAAAATGTACATGAGTTCTCTTTGTGTAGCTCATAAATTGGGAAGATGGCATTTCAATCTGTTCTTTTAAAATGCATGATGGTAAAAAACACTTTATCTTTCACAATCTAGTGTAAAATCAACCATATTTCTAGCATAGGCACACCTCCCTGCATCCTAATCTTGATACAGACTTATTTCTGTTAAATTAGATTTGAGGTAAAACAGGTCAACATCTGCACAGCATATCCCCACCCTCAAAAATATTGCTTCCCGTTCTGAAAAGTTCCCTTCTGCTGTTTGACTATTTAAATACATACGTTCTCTGGTATAACTACTCATTAGTTTCTTTCAAATTATTGTTCCCAATGAAACCACTTCACAATGATTACTTTTTAACTTTGTATGTGTGTGAAAGATAAAATAATACTCTTTAAAAATAAGAAAAAAAAACATTTTTTCTGAGTTTATTTGTGTTAGACTTTTATCTGTTTAGATGTGTAGATTGTAACTGAAGTTCTGATTATTAGGTGATGACAACAATCTATATAACTGATTTCCTAGAAAAGTTTCTTACACATTTCTTCAAATTTAAAGAATGTAATTACTGCTTTGCAATTTATGTTTTTTGTTTGTTTGTTTGTTTTTTGTGAGACGGACTCTTGTTCTGTCACCCATGCTGGAGCACAGTGGCGTGATTTTGGCTCACTGCAACCTCCACCTCCCGGATTCAAGTGATTCTCCAGCCTTAGCATCCCGAGTAGCTGGGATTACAGACGCATGCCTCCATGCCCAGCTAATTTGTATGTGTGTGTGTGTGTGTGTGTGTGTGTATTTTTAGTAGAGACGGGGTTTCACCATGTTGACCAGGGTAGTCTCAATCTCATGATCTCCTAATCCGCCTGCCTGTGCCTCCCAAAGTGCTTGAATTACAGGCGTGAGCCACCACACCCAGCCTGTGCTTTTTATTTACTTATTTTTAATGTAATAGACTCTTATTTATGTTTTTAATAAATGATATAATGGTTCAAATTGGGTTAGGATAATATAGCCCAAATAACAGTGTTGGACATAAAGAGAGAAAACTATTTCGAACAAAATATATGTCTAATTTAAAGAAGGGTGTATAGAGGAACATTCTATTTCTAAGAATAGCTAAACACAAAAGATACATTAACATTATTTTATGACCCCAATACAAGCTAATTTTATACATGGTAATCACCAAGGTTCCAGCTGAAACTTTATAACCATAGGCACTATACTTGATATTCTTTGAAGTCATGTAGCTAAATTATTAATATGTTTTTCATGACTGTAATTTTTTCTTCTCCTGACAGTCAGAAAGGGTATTTCCTTACTATTTACTTTCTCTTTGGTTTTAAGAAAAATAAATTGTTTTACTTTAAGTTACCTTGACATTTTGTTATTTGTAAGAGTTTGTGTTTGTAGCAAAATGTGATCGCATTTTTTTCTTTTTATTATATAAGTATGAAAGCAGCCTACTATAAGACATAAAGCAGAAACAATCTTAGATTTACTTAATGTTAAGCAATGTATATGGAAAAAAAACTAACATTTTATGGTAATTTTATCATTATTAACCTGACCTAAGTCTTTCACAATTTTGTGATGGAAAAAGTAATACGTCTACATAAGGAAGCTATTGTTCTATAAGAAAATTAACATTGGCTTTGAATGAAGAGACATGAATATGAGTTCCAATTCTGTGTTAAGTAGCAAAGAAAATTTGGGCAAGATAGTAAACTAGATTCAAACCTGTTTTCTAATTTGTAAAATAAGAAAATTGTTAAGTATTCCTACCTGTATCCCATATACATTGCTGCATGTATTATTGAATTTTGAGATTCTCAATAAAGGTGCCGAGGAACTGGGATGGAGAAAGAATGGTCTTATGATATGTTGTTACTACAGAAATTGTGTGTCCATGTATTTTAAAAATATACTTTAACACATAACTCTACTGCATATAATAATTGACTAAACATGGATTTGGATTTTAGTAAAAAAGTCTAAAATTATAGCAGTTATTGAACAAAACATAGAACATTTTTGTGACACTGAGTTAGATGAAGATTTCATAGATACAGCAACAAAGGAAAATCTATAAAGAAAATAATTTGATAAATTGAACATCAAAATTAAGACTCTCTGCTATTGGACGGAAAAGAGCTTAAAGGATAAAATAGTAAAGCACATGTGTGTGAGGGTGTGTTATAGATGCAAATCACATAGCTGATAAAAAATTTGCTATATAATATATAAATAAGTCTCAAAATTAAGTATTAAGGAAATGACTAAATAGAAATGGAAAAAATATTTAAATATTGAAGGGATATTTCACCAGATAAACATACGGATAGAAATTTAGCAGTCCCACATCATTAATCATTAGGGCAAGAAGCTATTGAGTGCGTACTTGGGAGATGATGTACAGGCTGCAATAAGAGATGGCAAAGGTAGTAGAGTACTGGGAAAGAAGCAAAAAGAAAGTCTGATTACTTAGGATTCTTTACTAAAAATTAAACAAGATATTCCAACTAATATCATGAAACTGATTTTGCATATAATTTATTCTTTATATGCAACCCAATTGTGACTCATGAATTTTGACAAATATGTTTATCCACATTTTAGCATAAGTTTATAATGAGCTATTAATCCACATATAAGGTCCTAAAGGTATTTGGCTCAGTAGTTTATAAGTTGCATTAGAATTTTTGGGAAATGATCACATAACATCAATTGTCATTCCAATACACATCCTAATAAGAATTACAAGGGAAAGTAATATAAGTCTAATTTTGTTTCACCTCTTTTATTTTCTGGAAGTAAGTATTCCTCTAGAGGAATTCCTAACATAATATGTGCTAGTGGAAAGGAAAAAATGTCTGCTTGCAGAGAGATTAGACAACTAGAGGGCATGCAGCCATCTGACTTTGACTACATTTCCCTAGAGTAATGCAGTCATTCTCTATTTTCAAAGGTGAGAATCTGGAAAATTAAACAGATTAAATTTATGAGTTGATGAACTCACTTTTTGGAGTTTTGTCTACTTCCTATTTTTTATAATGCTCTAGGGTTCTTTTCT
>NW_012103821.1:1013446-1017557 GCF_000951045.1 Mandrillus leucophaeus
AATGGCATGATTCATCTAAATATTTGCCATTGCATTCAATAAGTTAAACGTACCACAGAATTGTTCTTCATATTCTTCTCTTGCTCATACTTACCCACTATCTTTTAGCAAGTCTAACCTTCAACATACTTTTCACATTCATCTCAATTCTCTCTGATTCCAGTATCTCTCTCCTAATTCAAAGTTCGTGGATTAGTCCCCAACAACAATATTATAATGTCTTTCACTTCATATACCCACAGAGCTCTTCTTTTTTATAGTCATTATTTCTTACAGTAATCAGGGAAATTATTTAAAAGGCAAACTGTATCATGCCCTTTAGTTTTTAACTGTTCATATTATTAAAAGCTTTTCAAGTCTAAACTATTTACTGAGGCTTTCAACGCATTGCATGATCTGGTCCTCAATACCTGCCATCCTCACTCCGGGATATTCTACTTCTTACTATAATTATTTCACCAGGATTTCATCCTTTAATGTCCTTAAGGATATCATGTTTGTTCTCTCATTAAAACATTCCAAAACATATTGCCTTTGCTTGGAATCTTCTCTCCTCCTGCTAACTTCCAGCCTGGCTACTAATACTACTAAATATTATTTTAGATATCACTTCCTTTGGCAGAGTTTTTCTTATCAATTTTCTTTTCTTTTTTTGAGATGGATTCTTGCTCTGTTGCCCAGGCTGGAGTGCAGTGACCTGAGCTTGACTCACTGCAACCTCCATCTCCCAGGTTCAAGTGATTCTCCCACCTCAGCTCCCAGAGTAGCTGGGATTATAGGCGGGTGCCACCATGCCCAGATAATTTTTGTATTTTTAGTAGAGACAGGGTTTTGCCATGCTGGTCTGGAACTCCTGATCTCAAGTGATTTGCTCACCTTGGCCTCCGAAAGTGTTGGGATTACAGACGTAAGTCACCATGCCCAGCCTCTTACCACTTTTCAATCGGCCCCAGCCTGAGATAGGTGATTGAATCTATTTTGTTTTTACTGAATTATTTCATTCATGAAACTTATCACAATAGAAATCATCAATTATTTCTCTAATTATATTTTAATAACTTTTAATCAATAAACTAGAACTCCAATTAACCAAAGATTTTTCTTACATTCAAAAAGAGAAAAGCTTTTCAGAAACATGATGTTTAGAACAAAAGCAAAAATGATTTTTGTGAGAATAAAATTGGAAAAACGTCTAAAAAAGTAATGTTGCTATCACATGTCAATTTTTCAGAGCCTTCAATAAATAAAGGAACATGCCAAAGAGTGGTCTAGAATAGTAATACTATTCCCATAAATATTATAACCTGGATGGAATTTAATTCCATGAAAAAACAAAGGATAATTTAACTAACTTTTGATAATGTGTGTAGAATTTAACAAAATGAGACTCATTGTTCCACTCATCGAAACGTATGATGTAACATTTTAAAATATCATTGAGCAAGTGAAATCATTCAATTATTACTTTGTTTTGAGAATTGCACTTATCTGTAGTAATTGAATTTATTTTAAATTGTGTTTATCAATTGACTGAATATTCTGTTTTCATTTTTTAAAAATCCATGAATTTTGTTCATGATTTCATGAATAACTTATATGGACTTATTAAATTTACCATTGATACAAATGTGGAGGTGTATATGAAAACTATATGAATTTTTATAGACTAAAAGTGTTATTAGCTCACAATAGCAAAATAGGCTCTGTTAGGGATGAAGTTTGAAACCCAACTAAAATGAGTTTCAAAGAATGAGATACAAATACCAAAATCTAAATGAACTATGGAAATGATATTAATATAGTATTTTTCAGCACAGTGAATATAATTCCACCACAGTTTTCACACATATGAATTCCTTTTATGTATTCTAAAGGACCTGCTTTTTCAGTCCTTCCATTTTCTTTTTTAATTCTTTATTTTATTTTTAATGGGATGTTCTAGAGTTTTGATATAGTGAAAAATTATCTTGTATTGGTTTGAAGCACATGATGTAATATATTTAATTTTTAGTTTAGAATATTTATATTTTAATAAATTTACATAAAAATTAAATACATCTTTTAAATGGTGTGTATGTAAGATTATATATGTATGTGTGTATATATACACTGTATATTTTAAATTATATATTAATATATACTACATTATATTTATATACAATGTTCTATATATAATGTTACCCTTCCCTCCACTCACAGTTTTTAGAGAAAACCAAAGGTGATTTTAGCTAATATGGGATATTTGTCCTTCCCTTCTTGTTTCCTTCCTTCCTTCCTTTGTTTCTTCCTTCTTTCCTTTCTCCTTATCTTCTTTCCTTCATTTATTCCTTCTTTTTTCTCCTTCTTTCCTTTTTTCTCCCCTTCTTACCTTTCTTCATTAAAAAGTAATATAGATATCAATGCCCTCAAAACCTGAGCTTGCTTTTCAATTATTTATGTCATGAAATATATTTTGGGCAAATGAACACTGTCTCATAATCTATTCTATGCTTACTGTACAATTTAGTTAACCATTTCTTTTCTGATGACCATTCACATTATTTCTATTTTTTTTCTAGAAGCAGTCCTATAATAAACTTCTGTTTACCTGTGTGTGTGTAGATGTGTGTGTTTCTTTCTTGCTTTTTGTCTGAGTGCTTTTGTTTCTGTCAGATAAGCCACATATTCACATACATATACATGAGGATGAATATACACTTGTGTTAGAAATCATGAATTTACACCAATGTATATGTTTAATTCCAATTCATTCCACAGGGTTTATTCTTCTCTCCCTCAGTCTTTATTTGTTCCCTTTTACATCCTGTCTCTGAAAAAAATATCTTTACATTAACCCATAGGTCAATCCTATAATAATAACAGTTTCAGAATTTCTTCAGAAGTATGGGCATTTTTTATTGTCCTTAGTTATGGCTACAAGATTATGAACTATAACCATTATTTTATGGCTTACCAATATAAAAAGCAAGAGGAGATAAAGCATTTCCCCTTCTATATCTCACCTTTTCTCTTTTCCACTTCCAGATTATGATACATATATCATTTTTGTAAAAAACTGAGTTAATTAGGCCAGGCATGGTGGTTCACGCCTGTAATCCCAGCACTTTGGGAGGCTGAGGTGGGCAGATCACCTGAGGTCGGGAGTTCAAGACCAGCCTGATGAATACGGAGAAACTTCATCTTTACTAAAAATACAAAAAAAAAAAAAAAATTAGCCGGGCATGGTGGCACACGCATGTAATCCCAGCTATTTTGGAGGCTGAGGCAGAAGAATAGCTTGAATCTAGGAGGTGGAGATTCCCATGAGCCAAGATAGCACCATTGCACTCCAGCCTGGGCAACAAGAGTGAAACTCAACAACAACAACAAAAAAACAAAACAGCAGCAACAACAAAAAAACCTGAGTTAATTTTAATAATATCAGTGGGTTGTATCAAAGTTGTATGTTAGTTGTGATAGTACATTATAGTCTTCCACTTGTTACCATTGTGGGAAACTGCATAAAATGTACATGAGTTCTCTTTGTGTAGCTCATAAATTGGGAAGATGGCATTTCAATCTGTTCTTTTAAAATGCATGATGGTAAAAAACACTTTCTCTTTCACAATCTAATGTAAAATCAACCATATTTCTAGCATAGGCACACCTCCCTGCATCCTAATCTTGATACAGACTTATTTCTGTTAAATTAGATTTGAGGTAAAACAGGTCAACATCTGCACAGCATATCCCCACCCTCAAAAATATTGCTTCCCGTTCTGAAAAGTTCCCTTCTGCTGTTTGACTATTTAAATACATACGTTCTCTGGTATAACTACTCATTAGTTTCTTTCAAATTATTGTTCCCAATGAAACCACTTCACAATGATTACTTTTTAACTTTGTATGTGTGTGAAAGATAAAATAATACTCTTTAAAAATAAGAAAAAAAAACATTTTTTCTGAGTTTATTTGTGTTAGACTTTTATCTGTTTAGATGTGTAGATTGTAACTGAAGTTCTGATTATTAGGTGATGACAACAATCTATATAACTGATTTCCTAGAAAAGTTTCTTACACATTTCTTCAAATTTAAAGAATGTAATTACTGCTTTGCAATTTATGTTTTTTG
>NW_012103821.1:1019782-1022520 GCF_000951045.1 Mandrillus leucophaeus
GGAAAATTAAACAGATTAAATTTATGAGTTGATGAACTCACTTTTTGGAGTTTTGTCTACTTCCTATTTTTTATAATGCTCTAGGGTTCTTTTCTTAATAGGTTTATGTAGGGCATGTAAGAGCCAGAGTCATAAATTGTGTGTAATATACTTTCCTCTAAAATTAGTTTAGTAGATGTCCTAATATTTTATGTTTTAGAATGTTTGTGCAAAAACAGTTTAGGAAATTTCAAGTCTTGAATAGTTTCTCCAGTCAAGCATGCTGATTACCTCCTTGCCTGAAATAAATGGTAACTGATTTTAGTTTTCTAAGAGAATCCAATTTCATTCCTTGAATATACACATAAACTCTGAAGAAGATGAATTTGATTTAAATAGAAATACACATTTAGGCATGCTTCAGTGTGTAAATATTGACACATCTCATAAGCAAACAAAATAAATGATACCGTTCAGGTTAAAGAGGTTCTTTACTACAACCTACCATCTCTTTATACCTAATAGGTTAACTTGTAAGAGTAAAAGAATATTTATTAGTTTAAAATTTCATATTTCAGAATGTAAGGTAAGCCCAGGAGAGACAAATTTTATTCAACTTTAAATATTAATAAAATGGACTTTGGAACAATATGTAAAAGAAAACTTTAACATGTGATAAATCTATTTTGAATATGAGAAGAATGTATCTCATGTAATTAAAAATGACATGATTTAGTCTATTCTATATCATTTTAAACATTTATTGAAGTAGGAAAAATAATCAGTGTAATTTATTAATTTTGAAAAATGATCTTGGTTACTTCATTCTTTTTTCATTAACTTGGGGCTTGTCTCCTCAACTCTATTTTAGATTCTTACATTAAGATAAATTTCAGTATGTATCTACATATTTACTTGTGAATAAATACTTGCTAATGATAATCTGCATCATGTTTTTATGATACTTTCTGGTTTTACTCTTAAATTTTTTAATGGATGTCAGGACTTTTTAAGGGCAATATTTATTCAATGCTTGATTCCACCATTAAACGATGGTTTAAATTATGTTGAAATAATGGTCAAATGTATTAATTCATTTACTATCTATCTATGTTCCAGAAACTGTTCTAGCCACTGGTGATAAAATATTAAAGAATAGACAAAGTCCCTAATTTTTTGAAATGTATTTTATGTGACAGTAGGCTAGCAATAGCAAGTACATAATATAATAAGTGATACAGCAATGGAAAGATAAAACAGAGCAGAGGGACTTTAGAAAAATAGGGATAGGATGGCCAGGGAAAACCACCCTGAGGAGGTAAGACTTGAACAGAGGTTGAATAATGTGGATGTGTGAGTCATGTAAGATATTAAACAATGTACTCCTGGGCAGAGGGAATATCACATGCAAACTCTAAGTCTAGAAAACTCTTGGGGTATTTGAGAAGTATGAGGAACACCAGGTGGGCCAGGGTAGAACTGGTGGGGATATGGAGAGAAAGGATATGTGGTAGAAGAGGAAGAAGAAGACTAGATTAATGCCAGATTATCAAGGGTCTTAGAGCCAACAACTTGAATATAATACAATATGCATGATTTGGAGGGAGGCAAGAGAGGAGTCATATAACCAGTTAGGAGACTAGTTAGTATGTTAATATAGTAGTCCAGACTAAAGACTATGGTTGCTGGCATTAGAGTTAGGTAGAGGCTAAGAGTGTGAGAGGATGCTACATTGTGGGCAACAAGTTGTTGAGACTAAATGAGCAGTTCATGGGAAGAAAAGACTGATAGGAAAGTCATAATGTTTTTCTTTTTGTTTTTTCCCTGACCGTTTGGATGAATGGTGAACTAATTATAATCTGATAAAGACTGAAAATGGTTTTCTCTTTGTAATGAACGAAATCTGCAAGTTCTTCTGGACATCCTACTAGAGTCCTGAAAGTGCGTCTTGATAAATCACCTCAATGGAGGTGTTAGTGCTTAGATATAAATCTATTTAAAGCCATAGCATTTTATAATATCTTTAGACAAATAGGTTTGTGGATGGCAAAGCAAAGAAAAATGAAGAGGACTGTGATCTGAGGCATTTTAATATCTAGCTTTAGGAATTGAGGAATCAAAAAGAAAAATGAGAGGAAAAGTAAGTGAAGCAGAAAGAAATCTGTACAGTATAGTGTGTCTAAATGTAAGAGAAGAAATGTTTTAGATAAAAGTAGAAGATAATTTGTGTGAATGATTCAGAGTTAGAGGTCTAATAATTGACTATTACATTTATAAAGCTGGATGTTCTTGTGACCTTGACAATTAGTTTAAAAATGATTGAAATAGACTAAAAAGCACCAAAAAATGTTGGTTATGAACATCAAAGACTATGAGGAAAATTTTAGTAGAACTTTGCTGTAAAAATGAATAAAGTTGGATTATATAGGGAAATGAGGAGCCAAAATAACTTTTCTTTTTAAGTGTAGGGGAATTATACTTGTAGAATAATGTGAATAATCTAGTAGAAAAGAAAATGTTGGTGATATTATTACTGGAAGGATAAAGCATAGTAGTCACTCTATTTAACAAGATAGCATGGGACTCAGAGCAAAGGGAAATTATGGTCCTTAGGAGTATGAGCAGGCTGACACGGGAGGAAGGCACAGTAAATGGGGACAAGTGAAGATGGTTTGACATGTTTGGCAATGGGGACAATACAGTGTGAGCAGGAAGAGAGTATTGAAGTTTTTAAGAAAGAAGAGATAATGTGATTTAGT
>NW_012103821.1:1027220-1030048 GCF_000951045.1 Mandrillus leucophaeus
AGAAATTTATTTTTCTCTTCCTTTTTATTACTAAACAGTTCTGAATTATTAGACATCACATGCCTATATATAGCATAGTTTCATACAATTATTTCTATTTTTAATAATAATAATAACTTTTAAAATCACATCCCATCGTCCAGGAATTTTAACTATATTA
The DNA here is from genome assembly GCF_000951045.1 of Mandrillus leucophaeus. NCBI lineage: Eukaryota > Metazoa > Chordata > Mammalia > Primates > Cercopithecidae > Mandrillus > Mandrillus leucophaeus. The sequence continues at coordinate 1,027,381 of NW_012103821.1, forward strand.
TCTCATGTAAACTTCACAACTAGACAATGGTACATACTATTGTCACTCAAATTTTACAAATGAGGAAACCAGAGACCAGAGAAATTTTGTATTTCCAAGGTTACACAGTTTTAACATGGTAAAACCTGAATTCAAAATTATGACTTTCTTGAATCAGCTTAAATGCCCATAAATGACAGATTGGATAAAGAAAAACATGTTACATATACACCATAGAATACTATGCAGCCATAAAAAGAATGATATCATGTCTTTTGCAGTAACATGAGTGGAGCTGGAGAGTATTATCTTTAACAAACTAACACAGAAACAGAAAAGCAAACACCACAGGTTCTCACTAATAAGTGGGAGCTAAATGATAAGAACTTAAAAGGAAACAACAGACACCGGGGTCTACTTGAGGGGGGAGGGTGGGAGGATGGAGAGAAACAGAAAAGATAACTATGGGGTACTGGGCTGAATATTTGGGTGATGAAATAATATGTAAAACAAACCCCTGTGACACGTGTTCACCTATGTAAAAAACCTTAACATGTATCCCTAAATCCAAAATAAAAGTTAAAAAATATTTTCTGAATTTAAAGCCCCCCAATTTTAGTACAATCATGTATGTCTTATATTGAATGACTCTTAGAAAGATACTGGACTTAAAATACATTCACTTGAATTTTGATTCTACTACATATAATCAAATATTTATGTTTTATTTTCTTTATGCTATTTTACTTATGGTCTTATTTTTGTTTGATTTTACTATAGTAACTCTGAAGGGTTTTCTTGAAATGAATAATTGAACACTGTTGCCCTTGAGGATTTAGATAACTTTTTTGAGCACATAAACATGTTTGCTGTGTATTGTACAAGATCGATTTAATGATAAAACAGTTTTTTATGAGGCTAAAGCTCAGTTTATAGCTACTTTGTAAGACGACTGAATGAGTTCTGAGACTTTTAAGTAGTCATAGTAGTTTTTGTGTTGAAAAAAATGTAGACTGATGTTCCAGAGAAGGTATGAATCATATTTCATGTTTCCTCTTCCTTATTAGTCTTTTTATTAAATCTCTAATTTCTTTGAAGTATTCACAAGCAAAAAATAATAAATAAAATTACATTTATGAACGAGCAAACACAGGAAAAATAAACCAAAAATAAAGTGTTATTTCATCTATATACACAAGGGTACTTAAAAAAAACAACAACAACCACCTTATGTAACATTGGGGTCCATATTTAAACATTTTTGTCATGATTAGAACAGACTTTCAAAACACTGATATCATTTTGACTCACATCCCATTTATCTTTTTTCTAAGTTGTAGTCTAACCATAGGAAATTACCAATATATGCAATATCCAATATTTTATCTTCAGTTGATCTTGATGCTTTGATGTACACATTTTAAGAGATTCTCCTTTAGTTCATTTCTGAGAATATTTACTTGAATGCAGACATACTTTCTGAAGGTATTTGCTAAAATACGCTTTTACTTGTTTTAACAATATGATAAATATTTTAAGTGCCTCTGATGTGCTCAGGATTGTTTTAGAGGCTGATATACAGAAGTAAACACATCCAGTGGAGTCTCAGCTTTTATTAAGTTTATATTCTGTAGGGGAAAAGAGATAATGAATAACAACAACAACAACAAAAACTATAACATTATATATGTATAAATGCTATACAGAAAGCGAATCACACTCAGTGGAGGCAGAGTAATTGGGAAGGTAATTGCTATTTAGGAACAGATAGTAGGATGATGCCTCTATTCCAGTTATCTAGTTCTGTTTAATAAATTGTGGCAAAACATGAAAACTTAAAACAATTATTATATCTCACACTTTTTGTGTTGGCAATTTGGTCAAGAATTCTTTTGCTCCAGATGGGAGATTCTTCTGCTCCAAGTATGTCAACTGATATTCTTTGGTGGTATTCAGCTGGTGGTTGGGCTAAACCTGGAGGGTCCAAGAGGTCTTCACTTACATATCTGGTACTTTTGGAAGGGGCCGGAGGGCTGGTCCCTGCAGGGCTTCTTCAGCATTAGTCTCTGGACAGCTGGACTTGTTACACCGTGGTTCAGGGCTCCCTGAGAGAGCCTTCCAAGAGACTGGAAGCTGAAGTTGCACATTTCATGAAGCCCACATCTAGAAACTATCATAACATTGCTACCATCATAGTCTATTGATCAAGCAGTCACTGGGTTTACCCAGACCCAAGAGAAGAGGAAAAGGAACTCATCTAACAATGGGAGGAATGTCAATGAATGTGCACCCATTTATAATCTGCCACAGTCATGTGTACAGAGGAAGTTAAACACTGACATACACTATCCATTTCAGTGGCAAGTATTTGAGTGTGTGACTATGTATGTATTTATACGTGAGTGTTTTGATTGTCAAATTCATGTATTTCTTTAGATTTCATCATAATCTTGTAAGTGGAATAAATCCTACAGCTTCAAGTCTATCTGTAGAAAGTAATCAGTATTTGTAGCTAATTCAGAATATACTTGCAGTTCACAGAATGAGATAAATATTCCTTTATTTATGATAGTGCCAGTTTCTATAAGTCACTTTTCTGTATTGGTCTTTTCTAAATTTACATTTTCTTTAAATCTTTGCATTCTGTATAGTTGATTACTTACAAAGCAAAATTATACTTGCTAATATT
>NW_012103821.1:1032738-1035085 GCF_000951045.1 Mandrillus leucophaeus
TTTTAGCTGAGACTTGAAAGCTGTGTAAACTTGGTCAGGTTATTTATCTGACATATTTTCTTACTTATAAAGTGTGTGCAATAATACAGCCAATATATAATGTATAGCACTTAGCATGTCAGATATCATCATTGTTACTGTGTTCATTGTCACCATTGTAGAAATCAGTATTAGCTAATTTCTAGAATCAGTTATTATTTTTCTCACACATTCCTAAAATAACTAAAGCCTACTAACCTTATTCAGAAATAAGTGCCTGTACTGTCTTGTGATTTCAACATAAATTTGGAATTTGATACATTAATACAGATTTATAGATATATATTTAACAGAAATATTATCATCTTTTCCCTTAATGCATATCCCAAGAATGATATGTCAATAAGGAAAAATTAGAATATTTGTGGAGATTTTTAAAGATGCATGTTCAGTGAGATGTCACATTTAAAATTCATTCTAGTAATTAAAATCGAAATGTTCTATATCATGACTTTGGTGGTGGTTACATGACTACACACTTTGCCAAAATTCCTCAAATTAAGCATATCAAAGTGTAAAATTCATTGTATTCGTTTTGTTGTATGTAAATTATATCTCAATGAAGCTAATAATTTTTTTAAAAATTACTCATTAGATTTTTCCTCATGATAGGATACTATTGGTTAACCAGAAAAATAGAAATAAATTTCTCTTTAACTACAAACATTAAAAAAATCTCTTAAGCCTCTCCTCAAGATCTGACTGGTAAAACCCATGTAGAATCACTGACTAGCAGTGGCAGCAATTAGACCCCAACCAACAAAAGATTCATGAAAAATACCTGAGTGTGGAGAGCACTTAAAGAAGTAAACTTTTAAGTTTCTTTTGTAAAATGTTATGAAATAGTCTATTAAATTCAACAATCAAAAAACAACAAATAAATATTTTTAAAGAAACACAAAACATAATATGTATGTACATATGACCTCTCAGGGATTTCCTAAATTAAAATGTTGTATAATAAAACAAATGTTAATATTATTGTGTTGAGCAAAAAAATTAACTAATAATAAATTTATAATTGTGCAGTTATAAACTTCAAAAGTTTTTTTTCTATTCTGAGTATATTCTAATAATAACTGGTTAGCAGCTTAATTAGCATATCTGAAAACCATGAAGAAATTTATTTTTCTCTTCCTTTTTATTACTAAACAGTTCTGAATTATTAGACATCACATGCCTATATATAGCATAGTTTCATACAATTATTTCTATTTTTAATAATAATAATAACTTTTAAAATCACATCCCATCGTCCAGGAATTTTAACTATATTATCTCATGTAAACTTCACAACTAGACAATGGTACATACTATTGTCACTCAAATTTTACAAATGAGGAAACCAGAGACCAGAGAAATTTTGTATTTCCAAGGTTACACAGTTTTAACATGGTAAAACCTGAATTCAAAATTATGACTTTCTTGAATCAGCTTAAATGCCCATAAATGACAGATTGGATAAAGAAAAACATGTTACATATACACCATAGAATACTATGCAGCCATAAAAAGAATGATATCATGTCTTTTGCAGTAACATGAGTGGAGCTGGAGAGTATTATCTTTAACAAACTAACACAGAAACAGAAAAGCAAACACCACAGGTTCTCACTAATAAGTGGGAGCTAAATGATAAGAACTTAAAAGGAAACAACAGACACCGGGGTCTACTTGAGGGGGGAGGGTGGGAGGATGGAGAGAAACAGAAAAGATAACTATGGGGTACTGGGCTGAATATTTGGGTGATGAAATAATATGTAAAACAAACCCCTGTGACACGTGTTCACCTATGTAAAAAACCTTAACATGTATCCCTAAATCCAAAATAAAAGTTAAAAAATATTTTCTGAATTTAAAGCCCCCCAATTTTAGTACAATCATGTATGTCTTATATTGAATGACTCTTAGAAAGATACTGGACTTAAAATACATTCACTTGAATTTTGATTCTACTACATATAATCAAATATTTATGTTTTATTTTCTTTATGCTATTTTACTTATGGTCTTATTTTTGTTTGATTTTACTATAGTAACTCTGAAGGGTTTTCTTGAAATGAATAATTGAACACTGTTGCCCTTGAGGATTTAGATAACTTTTTTGAGCACATAAACATGTTTGCTGTGTATTGTACAAGATCGATTTAATGATAAAACAGTTTTTTATGAGGCTAAAGCTCAGTTCATAGCTACTTTGTAAGACGACTGAATGAGTTCTGAGACTTTTAAGTAGTCATAGTAGTTTTTGTGTTGAAAAAAATGTAGACTGATGTTCCAGAGAAGGTATGAATCATATTTCATGTTT
>NW_012103821.1:1036290-1041082 GCF_000951045.1 Mandrillus leucophaeus
TGAATGTGCACCCATTTATAATCTGCCACAGTCATGTGTACAGAGGAAGTTAAACACTGACATACACTATCCATTTCAGTGGCAAGTATTTGAGTGTGTGACTATGTATGTATTTATACGTGAGTGTTTTGATTGTCAAATTCATGTATTTCTTTAGATTTCATCATAATCTTGTAAGTGGAATAAATCCTACAGCTTCAAGTCTATCTGTAGAAAGTAATCAGTATTTGTAGCTAATTCAGAATATACTTGCAGTTCACAGAATGAGATAAATATTCCTTTATTTATGATAGTGCCAGTTTCTATAAGTCACTTTTCTGTATTGGTCTTTTCTAAATTTACATTTTCTTTAAATCTTTGCATTCTGTATAGTTGATTACTTACAAAGCAAAATTATACTTGCTAATATTAACCTCTCTCATAATGACTTAGATTTTGGATGTATTATATACAAGTGAATATGGAACTGGGCCAAAGGGTGTGTAGAATACAGAGAATATGCTGGCATATTTTTCAGTGTCCTCATTTTTTTACTTTTGCTTTGACCTTTCTCTTTCAATTTTTTTGACAATTACACAAACAGGCCCTTGTTCCACGGATATTCACTCATTTTGTCTCTCATTGTACTGGTGAGTAGTATGCTGTCTTATGAGTCTCTATGAATAATATTAAATATTTCAAAATAAGACTTTATCAAACAATTTGAACTTGACTAGAATAATTGGCAATAATTGAAACTATAGCTTTATGACAACATGTATTGGCATTTCTCATTTTTACTTGTGAACAGACCATTCCATCACATGTTTGCCAGATATCTATATTCCTTATCTCTAGTTGATTGCCTTCTGTCTAGATGGAAAGAAATATAAACTCACATATACACTTAATTGAATCTATTTAAAATTCTTTCATTTGTTCATTTGGGGCATCATTATATGTTAAATATGAGGCTAAGTTTTGAAATGCTTGAGGTGACAGTATTTGCATAAGTGTCTGTAGCCACATGATTTATTTTGACATGTTTCATTTGTACTTTTCAAGCCATAGATCATATTTTATTTATTTTGAATTATTTTATCAAATATTTTCAGGTATAAACTTAAAGACTGCTGTTTAATGCGTCACTGGAGCTGTTTGGTTCCAAAGGAATTTTATTCCATTTCCTCAAACAGATCTCCAAGTGAACTGATGACATCAAAATCAAATGGGATTCTTGACAAAATACTCACTTAATTGCCCTAACTATACTTAATAAGTCAAAGAATCTTGAGTTAATGGTTGGACACATGTCTTTTTCCATAGCATCCCAGGCGATTCTTATACACAGGTATTTTGAGAATATATTACATGTGTCTCCAACATTTTATCTTGGAACTGATTGTCTTAATTAACATAAATTCCTCCCTAATCATGAAATAGACAGAAATATAAATTTGAAACTTAGGATTTACTTTCCTATTGCAAACATAAATTAGGAGAAGCTGACATTTTTATTTCTTACCAAAGTAAAAAGTATTTACTTTATGTATATGTTCTGAAGTATAGAGGTATTGATTCCACTGCAACAGTATTCTGCTTATTTTAAATCCCTGCATCAGAAGTCAGAACCCAAATATAAACCAGTATAAACTAAAGAAGCAAACAATTTTCAAGTTCATGTGTGCAGTTCTATCCCTGTGCCATAGATCACACTTCTTCATTTACACTGAATTATCGTATCAAAGATTTTCAGGTATAAACTTACACAGATTGCTGAATAATATACTACTACAGTTACTTGGTTCCAAAGGAATTTCACTCCATTTCCTCAAACATGTCTCCATGTGAACTGACTATAAGTCCAAGAAGCAAACAATTTGCAAGTTCATGGGTGCAGTTCCGTCCTGTGCATTGTAGGATGTTTAGCAACATGCTTGGTCTTTATCTACAAGATTCCGGTAGCCTTCCCTTACACTTGTGACAACCAAAAATGTCTCAAACAATGTCAAATATACCTTAGAAGAGGGGCTAGGAAATTACTTTCAGTAAAGAATCTCTAATCTTCTTCATATTTTAAAGACAGAAACAATGAAAAACTCTTTCCCTCTGGATTTTTCCTAAACTTCTTTCAATTTGGTGTAGTAGCATTGTTAAATGACTGCCAAAACCAGAAAATCTATAAAGGCCTTTGCTCCCATAGGGCACAAAGACTTCAAGGATATTACCCTGAGAGCAATAAATATGCTTCTTATTTTCTAATTAGAAGGAAATACACATTCAAAAATATACTTATGATTATCTTTCTAAATTAGGAAAGTAAGCTATTCACAGTATGGGGTGGGTGGATGGGTGTGTGTGTGTGTGTGTGTGTGTGTGTGTGTGATTTTAGCATTTATCCCAGGATTCAGTATCTAACTTATAAGGAATTAATATGTGGCAAAAAGGGAGTTTTACTGAGGGATTATATAAAGTATCATAGTTCATAGTAATATTAGGTCAAAGGGCAAAATAAAATATTGCCCTAATTTGCTTATAAAACCATCATTTGTATTACTATGCCACTTTAAAAGATTTATTATAGAGCTCATTCTTCCTCTAAATCTCTTAAAGCTATTGTTCCTTACCAAAAGATAAAGTTCAATTTTAAGCCATTTTGGAGGTTAGCTCACTTTTCTCATCTTAAACACAGAAATCCAATTTAGGACTTAATCCTTCCATGTGATAATAGATGATTCCATTTTCATTTAGTTTTTAATACAATTATAGCAGGATTTGAATAAATCAAACTCCCTTCACTGGAATAGCCAAGAACTCTGATCCTCTGTGGACTCTACTTATTGCCAGCTGTCGATTTCACCACGTAAGTTATTTATTTATTTTTATTTTATCAACCAAAATTGTTTGTACTTCATAGCTATAGAAATAAGGCTTTAAAATTGATAAAGAAGTCATTGGTTTTGTTTTTAACCTTTTTCATGAAATAATGTCATATTAAAAGGCAAAATAAAATAACTATGAGCAGCATATGTTTTAGAGACAATAAAGATCTAATTCTAAACTCTGGCTTTTGTCCAAATCTGACTATCTTTGTAAATCTGAAAATGATAATAATCTTGTCTAAGTCTCAGTCTCTGCCTCATAATGTGGGGTTAATACACTACTTAATGGCTTAATATTTAGGGAGGACAGAATGAGGTATAATGGTTAAAGTGCTTTGCACAATGAATGACACAGAGTGATTCCTCAAAACTATTCCTCAAATATATAATACATCTGTTCTTAACTTTCAAAATGGAATCACCTTCTTAAGTATTCAAAAGTAAATGCCTACTCATATTAAGAAATTGTTGTGCAATTTTATTTGAGTGCTTCTGAAAAGAAAGATAGTAAACATATCTGAGTCTTCCCTGGTCTGTTATCACCTGGTTCCCTCACTCACAGCTAACCCTAGTCAAAAACTGTTATGGTTGCTTTTCATAAACACATTTGAGTAGAAAATATCCATTCAAAGGACAGCATGGATTTTGGGATTTCTATCTTTTTAATTCTGCAATATTTCCTCAGGCTAAAGCAATTTCCACAAGGACTACATTGCCTGTAAAATATACGTATATATATTTTTTCCTAGATTTTATTTTCTGTAGTGAAATGTAGCCAAAAAGCAACATGTATCTAAGGACAAGATGATATTGGTTTAACTCTTCTCAATAGGTGCTTCTCTTTCAAATAAGGGGAAAGGGGTATAATTGTGCAGTAAGGATGCCAATGTATAAAACATTTTTAGTTCTCACTAAAAAGAACAGTTCACATATGAGTAGAACATACATTTGTTAAGGTTTTAATATTATTAGAAGTATGTCAGAGATTAAATTGTGAGCCTTAATTTCATGACAATTTTCATGTACTTTTTGCATCTTAACAATTATTTTTTTTCTTTTTTTTGGTGATGAACTTGATATAATTTCTGAATAGTCTACTCTCATGTTATATTATTGTTTTCAAGTTCATTAACAATACCAATATATTGGTAATAGTCAACCAACCTCAGGTCATAGCAGACTAAGCCAAGGCATACTTACTGTCTTTGAGGTTGATTTGGCGGTCTAGGAAATTTGACAAAGCATATTAAAAGGAATTTGTCTTGTCATTAAATAAATACTGTAGAAGCCACAATTTGAGAATTCAATGTTGAGGAAAGATTACAAACTTGGAAACCTTGTTTTTTTCTCTTTCACCGATATTCTAGTGCACTTGAAAGGCAAAACGATGAGCAAAAGTGGTAGCTGGTTGAAACACTAGACAGAGTTTCAACTAATTTCATAACACTGAATTCTGTGTTCAGCATTACACTTCTGGGCCCACCAATGAGAGTCCTAGTGAACACCACAATGTTTCTAAGCTTCCCCACCACAAGCTTGGGATGTAGATGAATCATAAATAGACCAGTTTCAAACTGACTCAATCCTGATTGAATAAAACTGCAGTATATTCAACAATTAAAAGCATGGTTAACAGAAAGGTAATTCATTAAGTGATACAAGAATTCTATTTTAAAATATAATATTACCTTCTAAGCTAAAATACATATACAAATTTTACACCTTTCTTTTGTGTCAATTTTGAAATGTAGATTAGGTACTCAGATTTTGAATTGAGAGTATTAATTGAAAACAGAAAGTGCTATAGTTCAGAACTGTGAAAGAGGATTTCATTTTTGAAAGCCACTCAGAATATTATCATTTGTTCCATTGTGTAAGTCTGCTGGGTATTATAGCAAAATGATTCAAGTGGACCAGACCATATGTGGATA
>NW_012103821.1:1042012-1044624 GCF_000951045.1 Mandrillus leucophaeus
ACATGGCTAAGCCTGTATCCCATTTTGTTCAACATAGTGCAGCTCACATAGACCTTTTATTCAAGCATAAGTATTAATGGCTTTACATTTCTTAAACCTGTCTTACTTTGGAGGAGTAACTACATGACCAAATTACACACAATTTGCCAAGGTTGATATCTTCTATCTTAAAAAAAAATTACAAAAGAATACAAAAGAGATAAATAACTTTGTCAAATAATGGGTAAAAAACGAACAAACAAACAAAACCTTGAAATGACACTTCACAAAGGAGCATCTCCAACTGGTGGCTAAATATACTAAAAAATATGCTTAGTTTATTAGTCACTAGGCAGTTTATAATTACTGTATTATAAATATTTTCAACACTTTATGGCTTAACTGTTAACTCTCTTATTAAGAAGTTCCAAGCCTTAATATAATCCATCTCTTTTCTCCTAATTGATATATTTTATGTTTTATATTATTTGCCTATCACAGTTTCACAGAAAGAGCTCCCAGTGTCATCATTTGGAAAATCTATTGTTTTTAATTTCACATTAAGTCCTGAAATTTACCCAGGCTTGATATTTGCTTAGAATGGAGGTCAAGATATATGTTTTCTTCCATATAAACATATAGTTAACCTAGATTAATTATTAGGAACACGGTGCATTCTCTTTGCTTTACACTGCCATAGTTATCAAGTGTGTATGTATACGTGTGTGTGTGGAGGTCTGTTTTTGGACACATCATTCTGTTTCATTGATCTGGTTTTCTATTCCTACCAATATCCCAGCATCTTCCTCACTGTAGCTTTATAATAAATTTTGCTTTTTATGTAGTTTCAGTCCTCCAGCTTTTAAAATATTTTATTTACTATTCTTGGTCCATTGCACTTTTATGTAAATTTTAGAAGTAGCATGTCGAATTCTAAAAAAGTCATTTATGGTATCAACTAGGTTTGCATTGAATCATTGAATTTATAGGTGAATTTGGGGATAAATTGTATCTTTAGTGTTACATCTACTCCATGAACATGGTAAAATCTTTTTATTTCTATGTAAGTTTTCTTTAATTTCATTCAATAATATGTGTTATATTTTATTTTTACTAGTCTCACGTATCTCTTATTTAGATTTATTTCCAGGCATGTTTACTTTCTATTAAGTGGTTCCATTTTTGAGATTTTATTTCAATCTGCCCTTCAGTAGTAAAAGGTAATACAATTTTTGTATATTTATTTTGTGCCCATTGATCAAAATGTACTCAGAAATTTTCTAATTTTTCTACCCACATAATTAGGTCATTTGCAAATATTATGGGGTTTTTTCCTTATCACATTTCTATGTTTTATTTCTGATTTCTGGTGTTTTTGAACTAGCTGAGGCCTCCATTTCAATGTCTAATAGATATGGTAAAGCCTCATCCTGACCTCATTCTTGTTATTGGTAAAATACTTTGCTGTAAAACATGGTGTTTTGTAGTATTTCTATACTAATTATAAGACTACATAACCTCTTAACTGTCAAAAATATGCTAAAATATTTTTGAAATTAGAAATAATCTCAATCCATTGGATCCATTTCTGATGAGATGCCTCATCTGTTCACTCATTATTGTTAGTTTTTTACATATTTTAACTGGCAAAACTCAAGGAGGAGAGTAAGATGAATAGACAGAGAGCAAATAATTTTTAGAACAATAAAAATACATTATACTTCATATTGGTTTCAAAGCAGTTATCTAATGAAAATATTTACTAACATACATTAAATGATTACCATAAAATTATTACCAAACTAGGATTCCCTTTTTATTTAAGCAGATAAGTAACTTCATAAAATTTTGCAAATTATTTTTTATGTTTTTATGTAAGTTTTTGCTTCTCTTATATTTTATTGCATTTAATAACAAAACTGAAGGAAATTGACCTAAAATCTTATTAACTTGTCTGACTTTGGGAAATTACTTAAACTTTCTATGCACTAGTTTTCTCATTAGGGAAAAGTATCCATAAAGTGTTGTGAGAATTAAATGAGGATTAAATTCATTGAGGATTGAATAGGAAGGCATAGAATAATCTCAGGTACAGTGGAACAAAGTAAATTGTAGCTATTATTTATAGTAATTGCAGTTTTTCAGGTGATGAGCTTAGGAAGTGTAAGCTACTTGTCAAAGGCTCAAAAGTAAATAGTGACAGATGACTTGACTCCACAGACCTCGATTTTAAACAGCAACCTGCATAACTCCCTCCCATAGAAACCACTGAGTCACTTCCAACTCACTGGGCTTTGTTTTTTACACCAAAGATCTAATCTTACTCCAGGTTCTATTCATGATGTATTTATACCCACTTCACAACATGTTTTTTCAAATACTTTCTTATAATAATCCTGTCCATTTGGATTTCATCTAAGAAAAATTGTAATTATTTGAGGTTAAGAAAAATCATTTTACATTTGATCTCTGTGAAGCCTTCCTAAATCTCCACAGGAATACTTTTTAAAATCTCATAATATATTATAAGCCTCCATTTTAATTTATTACTTTCATAGCAATTATATAAATGTCTGTATTATACATTTATGAAAGCCAGTGACTCACGCCTGTAATCCTAGCACTTTGGGAAG
>NW_012103821.1:1045299-1046395 GCF_000951045.1 Mandrillus leucophaeus
TAATTGCAAGAGAAAATCTGAATATGTATTCGTTTTTATCTGGTAAGTGGCTCCTAACACTTTTTAAGTTTTAATTAAGTTGCAGTCCTTTCCTTTGACTTTTTTTCCATTTTAGTTTTGTTGCTCACTCTGTAGAATTATGTACTCTCCTCCTTGTGCTCTCTCACCCTTGTATGCATCTTTATTAACACAGCAAAGTACATCTTTGCCCACTCCATCACCACCACCACCACCACCACCACCTTAACCACTCATGACTCCTCCATTAGCTTCTGATTTTCATAAAGTAGTGATAGCATCAGGGGGCAGATAAATTCCTAGGCAAACAGGGATGGGTCCCCGGTGAAACCCCAACTTAAAACCAAAGACAATTTGAAGCCTGAATAGTGAGCTGTCAGTTTCAGGTAGAGTCCATGACAAAAGTGAGAACTTCCTTGATGCCTTTTAGTCAATCATATGACATTTTTTTCCAGTCCTGTCCATGGACCAATCAGCATGCATTCTGTATTCTGAGCCCATAAAAACCCCAGACTCAGCTACACATTGAGCTGTCCACTTTTGGTCCCCATCTCACATAGAAGACTACCCACTTTGGATCCCTTCTCATTGTTGAGAGCTTTTCTTTTGCTAAATAAAATTCTTTCCAGCCTTGCTCACTCTTAGGTGTCTGTGTAACCTCATTCTTTTTGGTTGCAGGACAAGAACCAGGAACTTGCCAAAGGCAGGGGCAAAAAGGGCTATAACATGATCCTGGCCAACTCACTGAGCTATAGGTGGTGGGAATGAAAAAGCTGCTACTCTTCCGGGGGCCCAGATGTTGGGACTCTCCAAGCCAAAGCTGTAACATGCTCCCATTTGCCATGCTGCAGGCCACGGGAAGGAGAAAAATCTGTAACAGTTCTTGGAGGCTCAGCCCTTGTGATTCCCCATGTGAGAGCCATAATACCCCTTGGAGCTCTGCAGTTGCTGGCATCTCTGAATTTTGGGGTGATGCTGTATCCCCAGAAGCAGGTAGTGGCACACTCGACCCAGTTGCAGACTGAGAACAGATCCCCTGGTGAGCATGAGATCCTGACTGGGGCACAAAAGGAGTGCA
>NW_012103821.1:1046445-1048807 GCF_000951045.1 Mandrillus leucophaeus
CTTCTCATTGTTGAGAGCTTTTCTTTTGCTAAATAAAATTCTTTCCAGCCTTGCTCACTCTTAGGTGTCTGTGTAACCTCATTCTTTTTGGTTGCAGGACAAGAACCAGGAACTTGCCAAAGGCAGGGGCAAAAAGGGCTATAACATGATCCTGGCCAACTCACTGAGCTATAGGTGGTGGGAATGAAAAAGCTGCTACTCTTCCGGGGGCCCAGATGTTGGGACTCTCCAAGCCAAAGCTGTAACATGCTCCCATTTGCCATGCTGCAGGCCACGGGAAGGAGAAAAATCTGTAACAGTTCTTGGAGGCTCAGCCCTTGTGATTCCCCATGTGAGAGCCATAATACCCCTTGGAGCTCTGCAGTTGCTGGCATCTCTGAATTTTGGGGTGATGCTGTATCCCCAGAAGCAGGTAGTGGCACACTCGACCCAGTTGCAGACTGAGAACAGATCCCCTGGTGAGCATGAGATCCTGACTGGGGCACAAAAGGAGTGCAACTCACTGGGCCAAGAGGGTAGAGTGAGCACAGTGGCAAGTCCAGAGCTAAGTAAGACCTGGGCAGAGGCCATGCTGGCTGTGGAGATTCCTGGCTGGTTGAAGGTGCACTGAAAGGATCCTGTGTCAGTAGTTTTGGTATTTCCTTCATCATCTAATTTACAGTGTTTATCCTAGTACCCAAGACTGGGTAAATTGTGTGTTAAACTTACTGAAACAGATGAGTTTAGTTGAATTTAAGCGTTTACTATATTTATTAACTTTAATTGAGCTATAATGTGTTGATTAAATTAATATGTAACTCATGTTGTTAAGATTTGAGAATGAAGTACCAAACCCAATAGAGGTGGACATTGTTTTCTGGATATTCTAGCAAAACATATAGAATGTTAGGTGAATGTCTGAATCCAAGGAATTGCTGAAGAATGGTGGACATCTTAAGCAACAGGTCCCTAAAAAAATAACAAATCTCATATAGCTAGATGAAGAGGTTTAGAAACCAATTTGTCTAAACAAATTCAGTATTTCTGATTTTCCTTTGAGTATATTTCATTATTTCAAATTAGTAATTGAATTAAAAATGGTATTTATCTAATTCAGTCCTCAGTTGTAAGCATCTCTCTCTTAAAATATGCACTATATACTTGCATTCATAATATTAATAATAATTTATAATACATATATTCATAAAGTCATCCTTGGAAAAAGGATTTTACATGAAATAACATATTTCTGTTTGCATAATATTTGTGTAAAAATTTAATTTATTATTCCCAGTTGCCCAAATAAAATAGAAGAATATCAATAAATTCTCCAAGACAAGTAATAAGATACATAATAGTTATGGAATCCATATAAAATTACCTGAGATTTCAAATTCATACATGTATTTACAAGATTCTTAAGTGGCTACTCAGAGATTTTATCTCATTTGTGTTTCTTCTCACTCTCTCCCTCTTTCTCTTTCCCTCCCCATCCCCTTTCTTTCTGTACCTAATTGTGGACGTATTTTATTATTCAGAAAAAAAAGAATACAATTATATTAAGGAATCAGAATCTTTTCTAATTCTACTTACTAGTGACCTTATTTGTTTGTTATAGCCATAGATACATCATCGCTATATCAAATGTTTTTCTACAGTTTCTGTTTCAACAGACACTTTATCCCCAGTTAGAAATGCTGTTCGGGAGATACTTCTCACACCCTTTGAGAAGCAATCTGAGATTCACCACAGATGAAAGGTCTCCAAATGTTAAGGGTTGCATTTCTACACAAGGATTCTATGAGATAAGGAATTTCTAAACAACCTATGCTTTGCATATCTGAAAGCAGAATTTCAGCTTTGAATATACATTCTACAATATTTGTGTTTCCAGTGTAAAAGCTAGAAAATTCTTTTAAAAAAGTCAAATTATTTTCAAAATACATAAAATGTATACCTTATAAAATAATAAGCACTCTTGAGTATTTCTTTATCTTCCAAATTATTTATTCTTCAGAGTAAAATGAAATTTAATGGTTTATTGTTTTTTACTTAATGTCTTGGGATGAATTTCACTCTCTGAATTCTGCCCTACATTCTTTGTCTTCAGAGAAAATGTTTATTATGATCTTGATATGTATGTGAATAGGTGTGAATTTCAAACAGATCAGAAAAGCCTTCTCAAAGAATGTGTCAAATAGTTTTATAGAAGTGTGTGTTTTTGTTGAAATCTGGCTGAATGCCTGATATTGTTGGAACCTTCAGAGTGGCTTGTTTTCTGTGTTGCCAGAGGAATAATTTTCTCTACAGGAATTGAGATGCTTTACAATTTTATGAATTCAGTAATAAAAATATGAGGTTTGCCTATCTAGTGAACATATTA
>NW_012103821.1:1049302-1056728 GCF_000951045.1 Mandrillus leucophaeus
AAAAAAAAAAAAAGAGCCAGAAAACTTAACAAGCAAATTTATCTTACCTCTTCCACCTGCTTTGTTCTAACCATGCTGGCAGCCTGACTGGATGATGCCCACCCACAATGATGGTGGGTTTTCCTCGCCCGGTCCGCTGACTCTAATGTCAAGCTCCTCAAGCAACATCCTCACAGATATATCCAGAAACAATACTTCACCAGCCATCTAGGTATCCCTCAATCCAGTCAAGTTGACACCTAATGTAAACAGTCCCAGCACTCATTCTGACCACTATTGGGATTTGGGTGGCTGTTGATAATCCTTGGTTGATGAGTCTCTCTCTGGTAGCTGCCTTTCTCCAGAGAGAACTTTGCTGCCCAAGGCGCTTGCCCTTTGCTGAGTGTTGTTCGTAATCAATAATGGTTGATGTGGAGTGCAAAGGCCTGACTCCTTTACCTTAGTTATATTCTGTAGGGTTGGCTGAACTCTCTTGTGGAAATGTCACAGAGCTCAACTTCTCCTCTTGTCAATCCTTCCTTCATATGCTCCTACATATGTTGTAGAAATTATGTAAAAATTTCCATTGTTTTGATTCAACAAACCAGTTTGAATATTATTAAAAATCTGTGCATTGGATTAATGTTACTATATACACTGAATATGCTATCATCAATAAACAAGTGTCAAGCCACTAATATACACCAAGATCTGAATGCACATGCTGCTATTATATACAACCACATCTAAGATTATAGAAGTAACATGAAATCAGTGTTATTAGACCTATTTTAAAGATTAGTAAATTGAAATTCCAAGAGGTTAAGTGGTTTGCCCAACGTTATCTATCTGGCAAATGAGCTGAGATTTCAAGTAGTTGTCGATGCCAATAATAAAACTTTATTTTATATTTTATAATTTATTATTTCCATAAACGCTTTTTTTCATATTCTTAAAATGTTTTAAAATTAGAAGTTTTTTTTTTTTAATTTAAGGAAAACTCCACTTTTATTTATGTTACCTAAAATACGATCACAATTTAAAAGCTTATCTATTACATCTTTTTTTCTTAACCCATAGTTGAGCTTTTATCTGAAAATTATATATTGCTTTTAGTAAAAGCTCTTCACAAACTCTATTGGACAACATTTTGAATTATGAATATATGAGCAAAAAACTTTCTTTGGTCTCTTCTTTGCTATTACAGTGTTACAATAATGACTAAATTCCTAGAAATTTTTCACTACTCTACATTAACTCTAATGTGCCTTTAATGTCTTTTACTAATAAATTAATGTTGTATAAATGCAGACACTCTGAAGTTAAATGATAATCTGATTAGAAAAATCTCACTACACATGCCCTGTAACAAACTTAGAAATCGATACCTTAGTTAATCTGTTTCTTTTTTATGGTTTGAAAGGAAGTATCGTACCTAGGTACAACCATGAAGACAAAAAAAAATAAAGAATATCACCTGTATTGGATTTGCCTAAGCATCTCTATTGCTGTATTTCCTTTGGCAGCCTGTTCTACAGTTTCCGAATAGTTAAAATTGAGGGCAATGTCATTCTCATGCATTTCAATAAATCAGGAGCTACCAAGGCAATGGATACTTGTAGGCCAACATTCCTGAGGGAAGAGGAGTCCAGAGATATCAATTCAATACCTCAAACTGCTTTTCCACATGAGATGTTTACTGCTTCTTTCGGCACTGAAAAGTTGAGAAGATAGCATCACTCTTGGCAATCTCATACAATTAGGGAATTCAAGTCCCACCAATGAGCAGGGCACGGGTAATCATTGCATGCTTTCCAGTGGGACCAAACAAATCTGCCAGCAAGAAACAAGATTAGATGGCACATAAGCAAGGTCTTAAAAAAAGGAAACAACCAACATTGATTCAGCTCAATATTGGATTGGACGAAATGATTTTATCCTGCCCTAAGTACTTGCTACCTACTAAATAAATACTCTGTGAATGAAAACAGCCTCATTTAGAGCTCAAAGCAGTTTTATACTAATTCATAACCAAAGGCCAGCATTCAGTAAAAATTAACTAGGCATAAAATATGCCAGATGAATGCATGAACATTTTATGTCAATATAATGAACAATTTAGATAAAATTTTAAAATGTTGAAATGCACAACTTTTTAAAACCAAAATAAGAAAAATAAGAAATTCTGATTTGTAAAATTCTATTAAATAAATCTCTAATTAACACCTTCCCAGAATCAATACTTCAAGGCTAGGATATGGGAGTAATAGCCAGCACATCATAATAATAACAATTACATTATCTAAATTATTTCAGAGGAACTGATAGACTATTTCACCAAACTTTAGTCAGGCCCCTCTCAGCCTTTGTCTCAACTAGACCTTGACAGTTGTCCCCGTTCTTGCTAGGCCTGCACAGTCCAGGTTTAGCTAGATTTCTGTCCTGCCACAACAGCTTAGAAAAAATACACCACCCTTGATACCTGATCATTCTGGATTTCGGATCAAGTTTCTCATCCTCCACCATTAATATCTGATAACTCTGGCCTGCCTTCAGCAAGAATCCTGTTAGGTCAGTTTAGCGAACAATTCTCCCTACAGTTGATGTCTTCTCTTAGCAACTTCCAATCCACTGACTCTCCCCCGCATCCCACTCTTGGGCTGTAAATCCCTACTTGTTCTTGCTATATCCAGAATTGAACCCAATACTATATGGAGGTCTATTTTTCTATATTGTTATAGTTCCTGGATAAAATCTGGTTTTACCACCTTAATTACTGTCAGGCTCTGATTTTCTTTTTTGAACTAACGGATCAAAAAAAAATTTTCCAACACTTTTTATAAGGCTCTCATAACCCTGATACCAACACCAAACCCTATGTTGTGGTATAATTACTCCATTTGTTGCAAAATTTACTAACTTGCAGTAAAATTGCAGGAAAATCTCACAAAAGACAATAAAGTAACAATCCTAATGAAGTGTCAGGAAAATGAATCCAGCAATATATAAATAGAAAAAAAACACCGTGATCAGTTTGGATTTATTTTAATAATACAAAGTTGACCTAATAATTGAAAATTTCATTCTTAATTAGCACCACAATAACAGAATTAATGAAAAAATTGGGACCTCTATATTATGGCACAAAAATAATTGTGATTTTGGACCGTACATTTTAAATGAAACTAGTCTCAAGCACATGTTGATTAATCAACAGGGGAACCATTACAATCAGCACATTTTGCCAATGAGAAAGAAGTTCATTTATTCCTGTAGCCTAAAAATTTGTGATTCAGAATTTGACAAATTCTTGGAAAGCATTTTCTGCATCCTGATGATTGTGGAAGCGTTTTCCCTGCAAAAAGTTGTCCAGATGCTTGGAGAAGTGGTAATCGGTTGAGGAGAGGTGAGGTGAATGTGGCAGATGAGACAATACTTTGTAGCCGAATTTGTTCAACTTTTGAAGCATTGGGTGTGCAACGTGCGGTCAGGCGTTGTCGTGAAGAACTGGACCCTAACTGTTGACCAATGCCGCTGCCGGCTGCCGGCGTTGCAGTTTTTGGTGCATCTCATCAATTTGCTGAGCATACTTCTCAGATGTAATGGTTTCACTGGGATTTGGAAGGCTGCAGTGGATCAGACTGGCAGTAGACCACCAAACAGTGACCATGACCTTTTTTTTTTTTTTTTTTTTTTAAGGCAAATTTGGCTTTGGGAAATACTTTGGAACCTCTTCTTGGTCCAACCACTAACCTGGTCATCACCACTAACATAAAATCAGCTGTTTGTCACACAAGACAATCCAATTGAGAAATGGTTCACTGTTGCTGGGAGAATGAGAAGACGTCACTTCAAAACAATTCTTTTTTATTTTCACTCAGCTCATGAGGCACCTACTTACCAAGCTTTCTCACCTTTCCAATTTGCTTTGAATGCCGAATGACTGTAGAATGGCCGACATTTAGCTCTTCCACAACTTCTTGTGTTGTGAGAGCATCAGCTTCGATGATTGCTCTCAATTGGTCATTGTCAACTTTCAATGTCTGGCCACCATGCTACTCATCTTCAAGACTCTTATCTCCTTTTCAAAACTTCTTGAACCACCACTGCACGTACATTCGTTTGCAGTTCCTGGGCCAAATGCATTATTGATGTAGCAAGTTGTTGCTGCTGCTTTACAACTCATTTTGAACTCAAATAAGAAAAATGCTTGAATTTGCTTTTTGCCTAACATCATTTCCATAATCTAAAATAAGTATGAAATAAACAGCAAGTAATAAGTCATTAACAAGAACAACATAGAGCAAGAAATGCACATTAAGATAATGTATAATGTAACCATATTTAAGAATGTATTACAATATCAAATAGCAAATTCCAACAATGCAAAAACCACAATTACTTTTGCACCAATGTAATATATGAAAAATAATTGATATATTTAATATTTAAAAAGTCTTAGCTAACTGGAGATGGAAAGAGTTTCCTTAAACTTAGAAAATACAGCTTTGTAAAAACCTTACAAAACATCTTTCTCAAAACTAAAATATTGAGACCTTTCTCCCGGATAATAGAAATGAGAAAAAAATGTACACCACTACTATTTTCAATCAAACTTGTACTATATTTTTAATAGAATAGAAAGAAGAAACAAGTATAAAATGACTGAAAAGGGGCAAATAAAACTATTTTTATTCACAAAAGAAATATCATTATATGTAGAACATTAAAAATAACTTAAAATTCTAAAGCTATCAGTTATTCCTATGTAAAAATAAGTTGTGCAAGAACTACACACAGAGAAATTAGAAAACATTACTGAAAGAAAATTAAGTATTTTAAAATAGAGGATATATTATGCTTATTGATTTTAAGTCTCTCTGAAATAAACATGTGATCCAAATCAATACAAATTCCAGCAGGTTTATTATGAAAATTGACAAGCTGAATCTAAAAGTATAGAAGCATGCAAAAGGCCCAAAATAGCCAATCCTGAAAAATAAGAAACTGGTGAAGGAACTACACTACTGGATTTTACAACCTACTCTGGTTTCAGTAATGAAGACTGTGTGGATGGATAGAAAAACAGACCAACAGAATAAAGAGTTTTGTAATCGAATTGATTAAAAGCAAAGAACACAAAAAAGTAATGTTGGACTACCTAACATTTAAGGGCTTCTGTTCTTTAAAAGACAACTTAGTAATTGAAAAATGGTAAACCACTGAAAGAAATATGCAATTCTGTATTTAAATATGTATTTCCATATATTTGCTATACATGTAACTTGGATCACCATACATTCTAGTTTCATTTGGTTAAGTCTGAGTTTTGCCAGTTGTCTTGATGTAATTATAAATAAACCCTCTTCTGTTAGGCCCTTCTTGCATTGCTATAAAGAAATATCTGGCCAGGCGCAGTAGCTAATGCCTGTAATCCCAGGAATTTGGGAAGTCAAGGTGGGTGGGTCACCTGAGGTCAGGGATGTGAGACCAGCCTGGCCAACATGGTGAAACCCGTCTCTACTGAAGCTACAAAAATTAGCCAGGTCTGGTGGACCACACCTGTAATCCCAGCTACTCAGGAGGCTGAGGCAGGAAAATCACTTGAGCCCAGGAGGCAGAGGTTGCAGTGAGCGGAGAACATGCCACTGCACTCCAGCCTGGGTGATAGAGCAAGACTTTGTCTCAAAAAAACAAAAACAAACAAACAACAACAAAAACAACAACAACAAACAGAAGCACCTGAGACTTTGTAACTTAGAAAGAAAAGAGGTTAAATTGACTCACAGTTCTGCACTCTCTACAGGAAGCATGGTGCAGGCATCTGCTGGGTTTGTGGAGAGGCCTCAGGGAGGTTTTTCACATGGCAGAAGGTGAAGTGGCACGTCACATGGCAAGAGCAGGAGCAAAAGAATGAGTGGAGAGAAGGTGCCACACTGTTTAACAACCAGATCTCAGGAGAACTCACTATCACCAAGCCATGTGGGATCTGCCTCATGCCCCAAACACCTGTAACCAGGCTCTACCTCCAGCACTGGCAATCACATCTCAACATGAGATTTGGATGGGAGATCCAACTATATCACCTCCTATCATTCTCAAACATTCATCATTTAATCAATAAACCGTTGTCATTCTACAAATAACCAACAAAATATTTGTATATAGAATTTGTAAATGCCTCTTATAAATCATTCAGAGGGAGGATGGAAACCAACTAAAAAATGTTCGGGATGAAATAAGAATTTCATAAAATGAACATTCCAATGGATGATAAAAATATGATAAGGTGCTCAACATTTATGATGAGTAGAATGCTGGTTAAAACCACAATGCAATATCACTATGCCAAGAGCAGAGTAGCTTTTTTTTTTTTCTTTTTTTTACAGTGACAACATCAAACTGAAGCTATGATGTCAAGCAATTGAAACTCTCATACACTGATGGGGTAGCATGATATATTTAAATGATTACAACCACTTTGGAAAATGTTTTGACAGTGTTCACTACAACCTAAACATATATTTACTCTATGAACTAGCAGTTCAACTCCCATTTATATAACCAAACTATATACATATAAATATTATAAATTATTTATAAAGTTGTTTATAACAGTATTATTTAAAATCAACAAAAACTAGAAACAACAATAATGTATATAACCAGTTGAATGAATATATAAACATATGTATATAACATAAAATATATAGCAATTAAGCCAAATGTACTATATCACATGACATAAATGTTTATCAAAAATAATGCAAATTCAATAAATCAGAGGAAAAAGGATTTATATTGTATTATTTTATATTTTAGAAGTAACTGAAAAAGTGAACCTATCTTCCAGAAATTAGTATAGATTTTCCCTTTAGGGAGGAAGATAAAGATAGTAACAAGGAGGGGACACAAAAGTTCTCCTGGCCTGCTGATGCTTTTTGTCTTAACTTGAGCTGTGGTTACATGTATGTGATCATTTTTTTGGTGATTAATTAAACTGCACAATTGTGATGTGTGTATTTTTATGTATCTATTTTATACTTTAATAGAATGTATATTGAATATATGTCAACGATTTTCAGCAACTTTCCATTTTCATTGAGGATAATAGTTTCTAATAAAAGAAAATGAGTTTTCTACCTTAGCAACACGATCCTGTCTATTTCACATATCTAAAACACTTTAGTGGCTGCTAAAAATAAAAGTTAACAACCTCAAATTGCAAGTCTTCAAAGAAACAAATATGCAAGATATAACATATTATGATAACAAAAAAGAATCTAACCAAAACAGAGTATGTTTCATCTAGATATAGCAAATGCATTTATAATTTTTTTATCCTATGTTCGCCTCCAAAATGTGTGGGGGGTGTGTGTGTATGTGTGTGTGTATTTTCAAACTTCACAGAAGTTGCCCATAATGTCAAAATCTTGCCCCTACACAT
>NW_012103821.1:1057232-1060862 GCF_000951045.1 Mandrillus leucophaeus
GTCTAAGGGGACTCCTAACTCACTAGATGAGCATTAGAAGTTAAATTTTGGCGAGTATATAGAAGAGAAAGGATTGCGTTCAATCAATATTTTACGTTAAGCTGAAATTTAAAAATACTAACATGTTAAATTATATTGTGCTAATGAAAGGTAAGAGGAAAAAAAGTCAATCTTTATCTCATTCCACTTTATTTTCCACCATACTTTCAGTTTTGCTAATATTTACAGATTGAAGAAAATGTCCAGAAAAAAACATGAAATTCAGCACATATTAAAGAATGGCATTGTATTTAGTGTATCTCGGTCATGACTCACTTTGAAGACACAGAGATAAATTACAAATTATCCACAGGTGTAAGTGTTTGAATAGCGATACTGCATTTTAATATGACTACATGTATATATAGTTTTCATAAAACAAACTTTATTTGCTCCTTTCGTCTTGCCCTTCTCTCTGGGAAGAACAACATCTCTCCTTCTCTTCTCACCATAGAACAATTTGACCCTCTTTCCAAACATGAGACTTTTACTAAGAGTTTCCAGCCAAAACTGATTTTCCTTCTTGAAAAAAAAAAAAATAGAATAAGTAACCTTAGCCACTCATAATACCAATTGCCTGAGCATTCAGTGCTTACTCCAGGGTAAATATGTGCCCATGATAGGTCTGGGTCAGGCAGAAGCCCATTTTTGTATCAAGTGGTGTAACTGGAGACGTGATCCCGCAGCTGTTCATGGCCATCCACCGTAATGTGTACACAGAAATAGCTAGAGAACAGAATAAAACCAGCACATCCAACAAGCAAAGATCTAACTCTGAGACAAGTCATACTGGTTATACCATATGCCTGGATACCTTTGCTCCAAGCAACGTTGATTTTATGAGCCCCAAACCCTATCTTTCACACACATGAATTTGAGTTAGATTGTTGTTGCTCATAACATAAATAATTCTAATTAATTTAGAATATGGGATCTGGAAATAGGAAAACTGCTAGGCCACAGGATGAGATTTGTTCATCCCAGATATGAAGATAGCAATCCATGTTACACATTACACATGTTAACATTAGTTAAACAGTTTACTAAATTATTATTGATATGTCTAAAAATAATTCAATCCTGGGATTGGGCTTTTGGAAACTGACTATAAACGTGTCAGCATATTAATTGGCATTGCCTATTTCCTATGGCCTTCAACATGTGCCGTTAGAAATGCAAGCTGCAGTCCAAGCGAGACTATGTGAAAGCAGTTGCCAGTGATCCCAGATCTGAGGGGGTTAGACTATCATGAGCTTGGCTGACCTACAAAAGTCAATTAGTCTGTTCTGTGCTGAAGTTAGTACATGTTGTAGGGCTGAGACTACACCGGAAGAGTCAGAGGAACTGTGGAAGCCAGACCCTCCAGGCTCTCCTTTGGACTTGTTGCTAAGCTGTAGGATGCACATTGATGGAGCTGTCAATGGATTTAAAAGCACTTAGTAAATAATGATGTATTGTATATTTACAAGGTCATGGTATTCAGAGTAGTCAAACCATTAATAAGTAAAAGTTGCAGCCGCAGCCATAGCAGTAGTGATAATGGTAGCAGCAGCTACAGCAGCAATGCTCAG
This sequence comes from Mandrillus leucophaeus, assembly GCF_000951045.1. Taxonomy (NCBI): domain Eukaryota; kingdom Metazoa; phylum Chordata; class Mammalia; order Primates; family Cercopithecidae; genus Mandrillus; species Mandrillus leucophaeus. The sequence continues at coordinate 1,058,843 of NW_012103821.1, forward strand.
AATTAAATAGGCCTACATATAAAAATTTGAGTGGCATCTGGAAAATCAGCCCACCAGTATAAATAGGCTTGAAGTTACTTTATTAATTTCATTAAAATTTATATTTCTCAAGACTGTCACTAATAAGACAATATCTGGATAAAATCAGCTGCTGGGTTATTGGGACACCCATTTTGTGTCTAAAATTGTCTCTCCTTTGAGATCCACTAGTTGGGTATTGCTCCCCTTACTTTATAGTGGCTTCAGGATAGAGAGGGATGACTTTCTTTGTAATAATGTAGGACACACTGATTATCATTTACTTGCCATGAAAGTGTTAACCTAAGTTAGGTTATTCAAAAACACCTTAAACACACAGGGTAACTAACCCAGGTAAGTGCAAAGGCAGTTAATCTGTATTAAAAGGCATGGCTTATTCTCAGGGTTTGTTGACCTTTTATGTCAGCATTTCCCTCTGCTTCTGGTTTCAGGCATTTTTATCTCTCTAGAGTCATGTGCTGGACTCTTTAAACCAAGATCAAAAGATCACCAAAGGTCTCTCTCACTTTTGAACTGATCTACCTATGCTCAAATATTTCAAAGACCTAAGGACCATCTCTTCTCTAAGTGAATGACACAAGTTTTTAGATGGGTGAAAGGACATGGAGATAGAAGAGTTTAGTAAATCATAAAAAATATTGAGAATAAAGATATTTTAATTACTTTTTTACATCACAGGCCAACAGTTCATACATTACTCTTTCTCATGTTTATAGGCACAAATCTATTTTATTTCCTCATATAATGAGAGTGTGTTGCATATACAGGATAATAAAGATATAATAGAATGCTTGAGACATATTTTTTATGAACAAATTTTAAACAATCAATTTAAGCAAATAAGATACTTAGTACAGTTGAATAATAAAACTCAAATTTATAAACCACTTTATTTGATGGAGACTACCACTATTCGACTTTTCTTCAATAATTTGAGGAAACATATTTGAATTCTAGATCAGCATAGACAGTTTTTACTACACAGTAGTCATACATAAAAGGGTTTTAAATACTGGCAAAGGTAAAAGGAAGACTATAATATCATATTTCTTTGGACTTTTTTAAGAAGCCAAGAGAAAATACTTCTCAAGAGTTTGTGCTAATTAGTTGGCATTCCTTACTAGGAACTTTCCCAAATCGAAGCACATCCTAATTGTAGTAACATATTCATGACAACATTATCTGAAAAATATTTATTGCAGTCAAGTACCTCCAAGTACCCTGTGCAAAATCTCTGAGACTTACTGTAGGATAAAAATTGCCTTCATGTTTAATACACCCTTGTTACACAGATGTGCCAATGAAAGTTTGAATGTCATCAAATTAGCTTTATTTAGCATGATAATCCAAGGTTAAATGTCAGAATAGTACTAATGAGTACCAAGGAATGTGTGTGCGTGTGTGTGTGTGTGTGTGCGCGCGTCCATAAGTTTCAGTAATGACTTCCATAAATTTCTGCCTATAGATGAAAACATAAACTAAATAACTACAATAAATGTAATATTTACGCATTACTGTGTTTCCAAGTAAAATGCTGTTATATATAAGAGCAGTTTCTATAAAATGCAAAATCTTCTGCATGTAAGGTACAATGTTGCTATTAACCGAATACCCAACAATTCAATCATAGATTATTTTAGCGAGTTCTGGTTTCATTCCAGGCCTATAGATGAGGCTTCATTTAGGAAGTATATATATTTGCAGTGTATTTCCATGCATCTCCACATATAATGTGAACGTCATTTTTGAAGGGGCTTGCCTGTACTGTTCCTGAGGTTTTCTTTGGTATGCATATTTTATCTTGGAACACAAACACTTTCCACATTTTTAGAAAGTGCTATTGGTGCCTTGCCCTATAACCCTTATCATTTTAGTGCACTCCTGCCTTTCTTTCCACAGACAGTACCTTCATCAGTTTTCCTGAGCTTTCTCTGAATAAATGATCTTGCTCTTTCTCAGGATAGAATCAGATTAGGATCTG
>NW_012103821.1:1060912-1079364 GCF_000951045.1 Mandrillus leucophaeus
TAATGGTAGCAGCAGCTACAGCAGCAATGCTCAGAATTAAATAGGCCTACATATAAAAATTTGAGTGGCATCTGGAAAATCAGCCCACCAGTATAAATAGGCTTGAAGTTACTTTATTAATTTCATTAAAATTTATATTTCTCAAGACTGTCACTAATAAGACAATATCTGGATAAAATCAGCTGCTGGGTTATTGGGACACCCATTTTGTGTCTAAAATTGTCTCTCCTTTGAGATCCACTAGTTGGGTATTGCTCCCCTTACTTTATAGTGGCTTCAGGATAGAGAGGGATGACTTTCTTTGTAATAATGTAGGACACACTGATTATCATTTACTTGCCATGAAAGTGTTAACCTAAGTTAGGTTATTCAAAAACACCTTAAACACACAGGGTAACTAACCCAGGTAAGTGCAAAGGCAGTTAATCTGTATTAAAAGGCATGGCTTATTCTCAGGGTTTGTTGACCTTTTATGTCAGCATTTCCCTCTGCTTCTGGTTTCAGGCATTTTTATCTCTCTAGAGTCATGTGCTGGACTCTTTAAACCAAGATCAAAAGATCACCAAAGGTCTCTCTCACTTTTGAACTGATCTACCTATGCTCAAATATTTCAAAGACCTAAGGACCATCTCTTCTCTAAGTGAATGACACAAGTTTTTAGATGGGTGAAAGGACATGGAGATAGAAGAGTTTAGTAAATCATAAAAAATATTGAGAATAAAGATATTTTAATTACTTTTTTACATCACAGGCCAACAGTTCATACATTACTCTTTCTCATGTTTATAGGCACAAATCTATTTTATTTCCTCATATAATGAGAGTGTGTTGCATATACAGGATAATAAAGATATAATAGAATGCTTGAGACATATTTTTTATGAACAAATTTTAAACAATCAATTTAAGCAAATAAGATACTTAGTACAGTTGAATAATAAAACTCAAATTTATAAACCACTTTATTTGATGGAGACTACCACTATTCGACTTTTCTTCAATAATTTGAGGAAACATATTTGAATTCTAGATCAGCATAGACAGTTTTTACTACACAGTAGTCATACATAAAAGGGTTTTAAATACTGGCAAAGGTAAAAGGAAGACTATAATATCATATTTCTTTGGACTTTTTTAAGAAGCCAAGAGAAAATACTTCTCAAGAGTTTGTGCTAATTAGTTGGCATTCCTTACTAGGAACTTTCCCAAATCGAAGCACATCCTAATTGTAGTAACATATTCATGACAACATTATCTGAAAAATATTTATTGCAGTCAAGTACCTCCAAGTACCCTGTGCAAAATCTCTGAGACTTACTGTAGGATAAAAATTGCCTTCATGTTTAATACACCCTTGTTACACAGATGTGCCAATGAAAGTTTGAATGTCATCAAATTAGCTTTATTTAGCATGATAATCCAAGGTTAAATGTCAGAATAGTACTAATGAGTACCAAGGAATGTGTGTGCGTGTGTGTGTGTGTGTGTGCGCGCGTCCATAAGTTTCAGTAATGACTTCCATAAATTTCTGCCTATAGATGAAAACATAAACTAAATAACTACAATAAATGTAATATTTACGCATTACTGTGTTTCCAAGTAAAATGCTGTTATATATAAGAGCAGTTTCTATAAAATGCAAAATCTTCTGCATGTAAGGTACAATGTTGCTATTAACCGAATACCCAACAATTCAATCATAGATTATTTTAGCGAGTTCTGGTTTCATTCCAGGCCTATAGATGAGGCTTCATTTAGGAAGTATATATATTTGCAGTGTATTTCCATGCATCTCCACATATAATGTGAACGTCATTTTTGAAGGGGCTTGCCTGTACTGTTCCTGAGGTTTTCTTTGGTATGCATATTTTATCTTGGAACACAAACACTTTCCACATTTTTAGAAAGTGCTATTGGTGCCTTGCCCTATAACCCTTATCATTTTAGTGCACTCCTGCCTTTCTTTCCACAGACAGTACCTTCATCAGTTTTCCTGAGCTTTCTCTGAATAAATGATCTTGCTCTTTCTCAGGATAGAATCAGATTAGGATCTGAGCGGATCAGGAGTGCCTGGAAATTAACGCCCTACTGTTCACTCTAAGAGCCCTCAATCACTAACTGATAAAGTTGGTGTATAAATACCCCAGCTCCCTTGTTCCTCAGGTGGATAATTCTGAGGTACATTTTGATTCAATGTATCCCAGAGATACTAGAAGAGTAAGTTTTGGTTGACCATTGTGGAAACTTACCTGGTAATATAATTTTTAGGATTTCTTTTATTTTTTGAGATTACTGCTCTATTCATGTCTCTTTCTTAGTTTTAACTATTAGTATCTGATGGCATTTTTTTCAAATACTTATGCATGCATTATATTAAATTTACTACTACTTATATATAATTTAAATTCATGTAATACATCCAATGTATTAATTAGTGTTGACTCCCCCAAGCCTCAAGGTGATCTAAAATTGAATATTTGCCTCTTTCTTTTGAGATTGCATAAAAATATTAATTTTGAGACATTTTATATGATCTAGTATTCCGGCTCTAATATTAACAAGAATGTAAATGGATTTTTATTAAAAGTGAAAATTAATTAAATCTTTTGCATATCAACAGACATGAAGCAAAATTAACTTTTACATATATTTATTCAAATTTTATTTATGGCAAAAATCAAACCAGATATATTAAGCCCTAACATCCAATATGTTTGGAATTAGTTTGGCTAGGTTTCTAAAGCATTACAAAAATTGTTACTTTGCTTTCTGCTGAGTAGACCCAGTCGGGAAATAGTAAAGCAGTATCTTTTGTTGTTTCCTTCCTATTACTGACTTTTTTTAAAAAGCACTCTTAGTAGGGATAAGTATAAATCAAATCTGACTCCCTATTCTGACGTGACCAAGTAGAGAACAGACCATAAAACTTAATTTCATATAGTTTTTCTTGACTTTAAAAAGGCAGTTTGAAAATCTAGACAGTAGGACATCTTTGGGTGAAGCATAAAGCCAGCAACAACCCCATTAAACTAGTTGATTGCTCTTGCATTTTGCTGGCAGAATTCAGTTTCAATAAAATTGATTCTTTTTTTTTTAAAAAAGGACTTTCTAGTCTTTGATGTAATCTGTTTATAATAAACCACCAAAATTTCAATCATTAAAAAGGTATATGGACAGATATCTCTAAATTTTAATAAAAACTTGAGTTATCAGCAAACATCAAATAGGGTAGATAGGAAAACAAAATATATCTGAAGAGTTTGTTGCTCTTTAAAAAACTCATCTAAGTAAATCAATAATTTTGCACTTAACATAGTGAATAAAGATACTGCTTTCTTTGGTAGCCTTTGTAGGAAAGGTCTGAGGTCAACTGAAAGACCTCAAATAACTGTTTACCATTCATAACAGTGCTCTTCTATATACATTGAAGACATTTCTCATAATGTTGATTTATAGGTGCACTTAAAAAGGGTAATTGAAAAGGGTGCTCTTTGGGGTGAGAACTGTGGGAGAAACATTCAGAGAGGCTTCAACTAAGCTTTCTAATGTCAAAAAATGCAGTTATATCAATTTGAGTATTTGGAGACACAGATTTCAATTTAAGAACTGCTGTGTTTAATGCTTTTTTATCCTCTCAGTTCTATTCCTTTTATACTTTAAACATCATATCAAAGATGAATGGCTTTTAATATATAACTATTTTAGTGTGAGTAGTGAGTAGAACAATGCAAATTACTTATTTAGTTGGAATAATTCTTGTTATTGCTATACTCCTAAGTAGAAAAGTTAAAAACAAAACAAAAACAAACAAACAAACAAAAAAAGCTCCAGTAAGAAAAGAAAAAAAAAAGACGTACTATCTTTTGGTTAAATGCTACTATAAACAGATTAATGTTTGTGCAGTAAATTATAGGGATATTTCCTAAAATCAATTCAAAAATACTGATTTTTCTAACCATTACTAAAACATTCAGCAGATTCAGATCAAAAATAAACATACCAAAATACGGCAATGCTGTTATGTCTAAGCTTTTTACATGTATGTAGATTATTTCTGAAATATTACTTATGTGTAATTTTATTTTATTCTGTAAAGATTTTATTTTTGTAAAGATTATTTGAGTGAATAAACACAGTAACCCTCCCCCAAAATATCTCTATTTTCATTGCAAATTTACCAGTCATACCATCTTCCCTCTGCTCTCTGATAGCTAGGAAAAGGGCCTTCTGGGTTGCAATCATCTCTCAAGTGTAGGGTCTATGAGATATCATTTATTTGTAGTTTTGGCTTTAAAAAGCCTTCATTTTTAAAATATTCAATTATTAAATATTTGTCAAAAGAATTGATTAATCAAAAGCTGAGGGTATATGTGTTTTTTCCCACAGTGAGGGGAAATAGAGAATCTGTTCTAAATACAGTCTTTAAAATCTAATCCAAAGGCATGGTTCTCCATTAAAATGTCTTTGATCTAATAACTGGGGATCCAGAATAGTTCCATCATCAGTTTTAAATGTAAACATCTCATGAAGATGGTGATGATGATGATGATGATGATGATGATGACGATTAGAGACAAGGTCTTGCTCTGTGGTCCAGGCTGGAGTGCAGCGAGTCAATCATGGCTCACTGCAGCCTCAACCTCCCAGACTCATGCAATCCTTCCACCTCAGCCTCTGAAGTAGCTAAGACCACAGGTATAAGACACTATGCTTAGCTAAATTTTTTTCAAATATTTTTTGGAGACGAGGTCTCACTATGTTGCCCAAGTTGGTGTCAAACTCCTGGGTTCAAACAATCATCCTGCTTCAGCCTCCCCAAATCCTGCGGTAACAGGCACGAGTCACCACACCCAGCTCATGATTATTTTTAATTTTATTAATTCCTCTGATTATCTAGCTCAGCATAAATCACACTAACTTGATGTTCCTATTTTCTTCATGGGTCTTTTCCAAGTGTTTTGTCAATTCAATTGTGTTTTACGACCCTACATGGGCCTCAAAGTTTTTTTCTTTTTTGGCACATTTATCTAATTTTTAATATACAGTATATGTTTATTTCTAAAATATTAGAGATGTATTGAATAAATATCTAATTAGTACAAATAGATATGCTACAAATTTCAAAGCAAGCCTGTATGTCTAAAATTTCCAAGTAATTTTCCATCTTAGGGAGAAACATTTTTAGTTCTTTTAGCTATTTTATATTACCTTTATAATCTGTCGTATTTACCTAATTGAAATACTGTGATATAGTTAACATTCTTTCTGCTAGTCTAAGGAAATGAAATTAGTATAGTTGAAATACAATCTAACACTTTTTTCTAGAAATCATTTTTTTTTTCTAGAAATCATCATGTAAACATCTAGAAATCTAGAAACAACAAAAGTTGAGCCACAAAAAGGGAATGATTTATAAGTCTTGTGATAGGATTAATTGGTACTGGAAACCCCAGATTGTGAGAAATAATTAGAGGACTCTGGTTTTTACCTACTAAGGTAGTAAATGTCTCATAATAAACAGCATAATGTGGGTTTTTTTTTCCGTTTTTGTTCCCATTATATTGTTAATGTTCTGCAGGGGTTATTACAATACAAATGACTCCAGTAACAACACTAATTTCCTAAAATACTGAGAACCCTAATTTACGGGGGCTTATGCAATTTTGCAGAGATGGGTGATGGTGCAAGAATGTCAATGACGATACCAAACTCGAAAGGCACCAGTCATGTTAGTGCCAACATTAATGACCTCATTCAATCTTATCTCTTTAAAGACTGTATCTCCAATTGCTGTATTATTCTTAGGCACTGGGGGTGAGGGCTTCAGTGTATAAATTTTTAGGGCATACAATTCAGCCCATAACAGCAGAGAATAAGTAACAAGTACAGGAGATTATGAACTATGTTCATTTGGGCAATATAACACACAAAGATGCAAACAAATTGAACAAATTTCTCCCTATGCCTTGTGACCGCTGTGATATTAAGTCAAGCCTTTTGGGTATTTGAGTCATTGGTTCATTTTAATTACTCTGTTCTGCTTTAACTCCTCTTCCAGTTCAAAAGTATTCTAAAATGCCTGAATGATTGTGATATGTAAGACAGCCTCTGTTAACCTCCTTTTTCTAATAAATTAGGCCTACGTGACTAGTTTACCAAAGAAAACTACAAAACGTTGGTAATATGCTTTATAGTACTAGTATAAACAGAGATTTTTCTACATCGCTGCTTATCATGTAGTATTCACCATTATTATTCAGTTCAAGGAAGATACATCATCTTGGTCAATAAAAAGGAATGTTAAGGAGACACTTGCCCCTTATCCAGTGTCTGTTGGGTCTGAGGTTACTTTCACTACCTGTCCCTCAATCTATGTCGGAACATGTCTCTCAATCATCACCAATGATGCTTTGTGCCAAAGCAGAAGCTCTTCCATCAGGTCACAGGATTAAGGATAGTAAGCTTTTGCTAGCACTTGTTTCTTCTAGATTTAAAGGAAAACTGAGTCTGACAATGGTTCAAATAACATATAAATTTTCTAGGGACTAGCTCATATCTCAGTGAAGTTAAAGGGATCAATCTGACTTTAAAAATTACTAAGTCAACATGAAATAATTTTTGTAAAAAAAAAAGTAAACTTATAAGACTGCTGTTTATTTTGAAGGATGAAGATGCAAAATTAATGTTTATAAGTGGTGAGATTAATTTGGAACTTTTTCCAAATCTTGTTTACTCAGTCTTTAAGAATTTATATTAAATAATGCATTGTCTTCCATTATATATAATAATTTATTTTAACCATAATATTTACATTGCATTCACTCTGCAAGAATTTTATATAACAATCTACATGAAAAAATCTCTGTCTTAGGACTTGTGGCACATAAATAGATATATTAAAACGCCATGTATTAGTCCATTTCCACACTGCTGATAAAGACATACCCAAGCCTGGGAAGTAAAGAGTGTTAATGGACTTACAGTTCTACATGGCTTGGGAGGCCCATAATCATAGTGGAATGCAAAGAGGAACAAGTCATGTCCTACATCGATGGCAGTAGGCCAAGAGAGAGCTTGTGCAGGGAAACTTCTGCTTATAGAACCATCAGATCTCTTGAGACTTACTCACTATCATGAGAACAGCATGGGAAAGACTTCTCCCAATTATTCAATTACCTCCCTCTGACCCTTCCACAACTCATGGTAATTCAAGATGAGATGTGGGTGGGGACATAGCCAAACTATATCACTCGGCCCATGGCTACTCCCAAATCTCATGTCTTCACATTTCAAAACCAGTTATGCCTTCCCAACAGTCCCCCAATGTCTTAACTCATTTCAGCATTAACCCAAAAGTACAGAGTCCAAAGTCCATCTGAGACAAGGCAAGTTCTATAAGACAAGGCTGTTAAAAGCACCCAGTCACCTCTTGAAAGCTTTGCTTCTTAAAAATTTTTCCAACAGATTACCTAAGTCATCCCTCTCCAGTTCAAAGTTCCACAAATCTCAAGGACAGGGCAAAATGCCCAGTCTCTTTGCTAAAATGTAACAAGAGTCACCTTTGCTATAGTTCCCAACAAGTTCTTCATCTCCATCTGAGACCACCTTAGCATGGAAAGTATTGTTCATATCCCTATCAGCATTTTTGTAAAAGCCATTCAACAAGTTTCTAGGAAGTTCCAAACTTTCCCACATTTTCCTGTCTTCTTTTGAACCCTCCAAACTGTTCCTATCTCTGCCTGTTACCTAGTTCCAAAGTCACTTCCACATTTTCAGGTATCTTTTCAGCATTGCCCTAATCTACTTGTACCATTTTACTATGTTAGTCCATTTTCATGCTGCTGATAAAGATATACTCGAGACTGGGAGGAAGAAGGTTTAATTGAACTAAGAGTTTCACATGGCTGGGGAGGCCTCACAATCGTGGCAGAAGGTGAGGCGCAAGAACCGTCCTACATGGATAGTGGCAGGCCAAGAGAAAGTTTGTGCAAGGAACAAACTTGCACTTCCGTAAAACTCCCTATTACGGAATCATTAAAACTCTTGAGACTTACTCACTATCATGAGAATAGCATGGGTGACACTTGCCTCCATGATTCAATTACCTCTCACCAGGTCCCTCCCATAACAACACGTAGGAATTCAAGATGAGATTTGGATGGAACACAGCCAAACCATATCACCCTGTTTTCTAAAAGGTGATTTTTAATGATTGGAACACACACACACACACACACACACACACACACACACACATTTCTCTTTATATATTAGAATAATCTAAATTAGAATATAGGAAAGTTAGGAATTGGGATCACAAAGGAATTGCATACATTTTGAAAGACAGTCACTCTCAAATCCATAATCTACTTGTCATTGTGCCCTCCCAGGTGATTTATAATTATCATTTATGACATAAATAATGGTAGAAATGGGCACCTGGGCAGCAGACATGTAGAAGATGTTTTAGTTTTTAAATTTACTGTAGATTAAATTTATTTAGGTGTTTAGGGGAAATGACGTGCTATTTATGCTTCTCACTTTATTGGAATGTGTCCTATAGATTTATTACATGGAAAAATCTAATTATATATTAAAACTTTAATAACCTATGCATAGGATTTAAGAATTATATTGACTGTATGATAGCCACAGATGATCTTTAAATTTTATAGTAATGAAATTTCAACCTTCCTCTGACAAATCCTGTATTATTTTGAACCATAAAATCTTTGGATTAACTAATTTCAGTTTTGTTTTATATGTTTTATATAATCTATTGAGGAGTACACTAAGTGAATTTGCCAAAAAAAAAAAAAAAGGCGGCAAAATATTGAAATAACAGCTTACTCCTTTTGACAACATTTGAAAATTTTAAGTTGATCTTAACGTGCATTATCTTCAAAGAGGATTGATGGTACCACAATACATTGTAAGATAACACAATTTACCATGTTAAGATAAATTAATGCACGTAAATTAGAGTATTTCTAAATTAAAACAACTGTGTGCAGATTTTAATTAAAGTGGGTTTGAATTTTACAGTGTACCAAAAAGAATGTTCTCCTCTTAATTCTTGAGGCAAAGTGATTTACTGAAAATCTTTGATGAGTCTAAACCAAATGAAAAAGGAACCATTTGTTTTTTCAAACTGGTAATGTATTGTCAATGTGATATGATACAGGAATTATTACAACTGCACATATGCATTTACTATTAAATACATATTTCTATGGTTGTATAGTATGTATTTTATGATATTGAAGAGTCAATTTTTAATTATGTTTTGAAAATTAGATATGCATAGTTGAAGGCATTGATGTCCATAGTGATATTGAGATACTAGAAAGCAGATGTCCATAAGAAAAATGCTTTCCTTTGGTTATTTGTTGACTAATTAGTATATTGTCAGGTTGATGCTGAATTGGAAATAGTTATTCCATTAATCTATTATTATGATTAGAACATTTCTTTTTTCTAAGGATAATTTATCACTATATTATTATAAGAATATTTCTGAGCAAAGATAAAATCTTATGGACTGTTTAAATTATGAAATGAAAGAAATTGCTCCAAGAGTTTATATGGCCAGCTTTTAAAAAAGGTTACATAGTTTTATGGTCAATAAAATCCATAGTTAGACATAATGAAAGAGAGGCAAAGGCTGTGAAATATTATGCTTTGATATTTTAATAGTGTAAGGTCAGGAAGGAAGTTCATTTCATTCTCATATTGTCATATTAACTTAAATAGCTCCGATAGAAGCAAATATGTTAATAAATTTTGTTTATTTTAATGAACAACTACAATGATGAATTCTACAATTATAATGCTATTTTGTTTCTAATAAACCTATAAAATTAATTCATTTTTTCCATAAAAATTTTAACATGGTAGAACTTGAATATAGGATTAATAGTCACATATATAAAGGATAGTAAAGAAATGCTTGTGAGTGCCCCAAAACACTTAAAGTTGAACTTTATGTAAATTTATCATTGTGTTCCATAATCACTTGCACATACACACACTTTCATCTTTTCCACATTTTATTACTAACATGCAAAGTAGATATTTCAAAACCCCTGTAGCTAAGGTTATTAGCATCCTGTTTAAAACAATTTATTATTTTCAGTTTTGTTGTATTTTATGTTGTGAGCCCTGTTTGTGTTATGAAGTAGACAAAGTATAAATATGACATATTTCACGATTTTAAATTACACTTATATTTAGTGACACAACAAAAATGAAGTAGGCAACAGCAAAGTATCTCCATGGCGATGGGTGCCTTGCAAGACACAAAGATAATTAGACAGGAGGTTCTTTATGTAGCTTGTATGCAATAGTATCATCAGTCTACAATCCTATAGTTAACAGGTTTTTCTCTTTACATTTTTGTCTTTAAGATTTAACAGACAAATAGATTGCTATACATGATACTCTATCTAGTCAAGCATGAATGCGTCCATAGAATCAAAAAACATTTTAAATGTTTTATAAGCCAATTTCTAACACAGATTCTGATTAATAAGTCAAAATACTCGGTCTCCTGAAATGTAATGTAACATGCAGGGAAAAAAAAGAAAAATATTTCTATAATTGACTAATGTAAAACTAAGGATGTGCATGGATGTTCTTCCACTTTTCCCACAGAGAATGTATATAGCTTTTATATAATTTTATAAAATTCAGAATTTTATATAATTCTTTTCTTACAGATATGATTTTTTTTAAAAAAATGTTTTTCTATTTTCCTCAAGTTTACACAAAAAGAAAAGGAGGAAATACAAAGATAAAATTGTGCATAGAGAAGAGAAATAGTTGTGAAAAGTAATAGCCTAATATGAGAGAAATAGGTCAGAATAAATTGTTTTACAAATCACAACAGTAACAAAACAAAGCATGCTGAGATGATTTCAGATCATTTTCAGTAATATAAGTTAACAACGATGAGTGAAAAGAATCACAGAAGATCAATATAGTAATAAGCACTTTTAAAGAATTTTATAAGTTAAAGGATTGATGATTGATCAGGATAATTTGAACTATTCAAAAAATTCCCTAATGTAGAATACCTTATTCCAAGATGCCTCTAAAGGAGGTAAAACTGAATCATATTAAATACAAGGAGTTTTATTATTTAATACATTTAGATATATAGCTCTAAAGATTTTAAAAGAACCTTTTGGTTCCTCTGATCCAACACCCATTTTATAAATATAGGTAAAATTCAGTTATTTTGCTTTAAGTCATGAAACTCCCTTATCCAGCTTAACCTTTGGTCTCCAGGATGCCTCCATCTTACTGAAGTTTTCAGTATTATTAATACAACAATTTAAATATACAAATTTAAGTATACAAATACTCTTCAGATAAAGTAATTAAGGGTTTAATAATTTACAACATTGACAAAGCATTAGAGGTGTATCTTTAATACATGAGTTCTGATGCTTCGCCACCAGTTTATTCTGTGACCATGGGTGAGGTTTTTATTATAACTTGTCTTTGCTTCAATTTCCTCATCCATGAATATATATTATAATGTCAGTCTCACATGGTTGCTGGACTTTTAACAAACAGCAAACCAAAGTTTGCTGGACTTTTCCCTTTATTTTAAGGGAAAATATAGCAGTTCAATAAAAAAACAAAATAGCCTTAGTGCCTTCTAGAACATAATAGTGAAGAGGCTTTTGGGGTATTGTTCATTACTTTGAAATATATACCTAGTGTTCGTAGACACTCAAATATTTGCTGAATAAATGAATAGATGAATAAAAACTTGGCACCCATGGGGCTGAGATACAACCATGTATAAAAAAGATACAGTCTCTGCCTTCATGGAAATTATAGCTCAGAATATGTTAATAGAATGAGAAGATAAATTTAAGAAAACAGAGAAACAAACTGTGAATAGCATAATGCACCTGCCCTTACAGAGCTCATAGCACAGCATGTTATTTCTGATAAATTATTTTCTTCTAAAATAAAACATGTCTCCATCAACCATCTCAGCAGTAGTTGAAACAAGGACTTTCTAACTCCGTAAAAATAAACCATGTTTCTAGTGTCCTGTGAAATTCAAAAGAAGAGATATAATCAATAAGGGGACTGGAAGCAGATGAGTCAGAAAAAGTGGGATGATTTAGTTGATTCAATCTGAAAACCAGCCAAACCAGGGGCTTCACTATGCAGACATACACACACAAAACCACACACACATATTTATAATTATTTTTGCTTTCATAAATAGAAAGAGATGATGTATACATAACCGGGTTATCTTCTTAACTATGCTAATTCTTTGACTACAGATGTAAGCCATAAAATCATTGCAAATTATTATTCTGTAAATTACGTATGTGCTGTGTGTCTATAGAAGCATTATTTTCTCATTGTTTGATTTTCCTTTTTTATTTTCTAATGTAATACATAGAAATAATTTTTTAAAAAAATTCTGGGCTGAACTGTATGATCATTGCCTAAATATTATTGATTTATGATACTAAAGGCAAAAAAAAAATACTTAACAATCACAGCAAAATGAAACATGGCCTTTATATAAGAAATACTTTCAAAGCAATGAAAATTAAAACATAAAAACCCTATTAACATAAATGAAAATGCCACATTTATTGCCTAGAAGTCTAGCCTATAATTAATGTTAATCTTTTTTATTGTCAAAGCTGATTATCTAAACAATTATAGCTTTCTGCATTTAAATATATTTTTCAGAAAATATTTTACACATAGTCATTTGCAGAATAGTATAGTTTGATCTCCTGAAATATATATGTTCCCATCGGGAAGATTTAAAGTGGAAGGAAAACTGTGTAACAAGATCACATTAATATTTAATAGAAACAACTGATGACTCTATGAAGATAAGAACATTGATTGTGAATTTGAAATTCTGCTCATTCTTTCCCTTGGAAGAAATGCCTGGACAAATTTGTCTTTTTTGCTGTTTCTCAAGTTTTTGAATGGGACTGTTCTTTCGAAGTTTGTACGAGAAATAATGTGATTGCCTATCAATGAGTCCCATATGAGGAAAAGTAAGATCACACATTCAGACTTTTTTGTTTTGTTTAGACAATCAAATGTCTAACAATATACACCAATCTAAAATGTTCTCACTCTTTTCATCAGTTCGAATATACTGAAAAAATGATAGGTTGTAAATATGTTTAGGATCTAACAATTTTCACTTATGTAAATCATGGTCACAAAAATATAGAGTATTCACTATATACTTTCATTTTTTTTAGGCTTTTTTTTTTTTAAATTTCAGACAGAAATTCCAATTTGAAAATGTTTGCCTAGTGAATTTTGTACTTGGAATTTAAAACCAAGTGACATTTTATTTTCTCAGATAAGAAAAAAAGAATAGACTGGATCAAGCATCAGCTTTTGAGTTTTCAGTAAGATATACAGATAAACAGTTTATAGAAACAGCAAACTTAACTTTCAATGGGGATACAGCTTTGCTGGCGTTTTTGGTTTCCTCTGCTACACAATAACTTGATAGCTTTTCTTTTGGGAAATTGGTTTTGTAACAATTTATTTCTGGTTGTTTTCTCTCAATAAGGTTATTGAGCCTCACACTGACTTCAGTGTAAAATGTCTAAATCCTAACTGCAAACTGTATTGGCCTATCGTTTCGGGATTCTGAGGGAACGAAAAATAACAGATATTACACTACTGGAGATAAAAATAGAAGTTGATTCAAAGCTGTGACCCTCTCAGTTTATCTTATGATAGTCAATAATTCAACTAGTATTTATTAAGAATGTATAATGGAGCAGAAAATTGCTTTTTACTTATACTTAAAAGTAATGAAAGACAATTTAGTAAAACCCACTAAAATCTACCCTACACATTCTCTTACACTGGAAACTCCTTACATTATATTTATTTTAATAACTGATGTAGCTCAGTTTCCAACCAACTACATTATAGATTACTATTCCACAAAAGGCAATCCATTCAGAACATTTACCCGGAGAGTAATAGATTCTTTGAATTGTGATGATCTTAGAGATCACATGGTGCAATTCTCTTAGCTAAGGTAATACATCTATACTTTTTTCTTCCAGTCACAAAGAACTGATTACACTACAAAGTTATCAGTCCAGTTGCAATAATAATATCCAATGGTTATACATGCTATTAATATTTTAATAAATTGTTTTAAACATTATCTTATTAGCTCAAATGCCAACTCGATGATTTGGTATTTATTGTAATTTCCAGTTTTATAGATGGAAACGAGATTTGAAGAAATGTGCCTGTTCCACAGCTCGTAAATCAAGATATAGGGATTCAAACTCCAGCAGAATAGTCCTGGAGACCACATGTTGGGTCACCGGGCTAATCTATTGCATTCATTATTGAAGACTCCTTTCTTGTATTTAACTTTAAGAAAGATCATAACCTGATTTCCCCTTTGCAGCTACATATAACCATCTCTTTCTTCTTCCGTGGTACAGACCAATGATTAGAAGGTATCTATTTTGCTGTTTCTGTGTTTTGGTCACCAAGTTAAACATTGCCGTACCCTGACATGGTTGTCAGACTCATCTCTATGCTGTTCACACACCCTACCCTACTCTTGCATTTGCACTATATTTTATTGCTTCTCTTACAATGTGGTAAATTAAGGATTAGATCAATTTACTGTTTTGACAAAATATGGGCACTGCATTCAAGTACAGTTATGATTTTTCATAAGCTTATTAGACTTACGATATTTTTCTAAGAAGCACACATTATAAGAATAAGGCTGATAAAAATATACATCAAATAGAGATTTTTTTAAAAACTGGACTTATTTATTTCATAGCCCCTGGGGTAAACTAGAAAACTACCTCAAAATTTATTATATTTAATGTTGGGGGATTTAATACTTGCCTTTTTAAATTTCAACTTTCATTATAGATTGAAGGGTACACATGAAGGTTTGTTACATGGGTAATTGTGATACTAAGGGTTGGGGTCCCTATGATTCCATAACCCAGGCAGTAAGCATAGAACACAACAGGTGTTTCTTCAGCCCACATGCCCCTTTCTACCTCCTCTATCTAGTGGCCCCAGTGTCTATGTCTATTGTTACCATTATCTTCATGCATATTCAAGGTTCAGCTCCCACTTATAAGTGAGGGCATGCAGTACTTGGTTTTCTGTTCTTGTTTTAGATCACTAAGGATAATGGCCTCTAGCTGCATCCATGTTGTTTCAAATGACATAATTTATTTTGTATGGCTACATAGTATTCCATGGTGTATATGTACCACATTTTCTTTAATCCACTATTGATGGGCACCTAGATTGATTCCATGTCTTTGCTACTGTGAATAGTGCTGCATTGAACACATGGGTGCATATGTCTTTTTGATAGAATGATTTATTTTTCTTTGGGTATATGCTTAGTAACAGGATTGCTGGGTTGAATGGTCATTTTACTCTAAGTTCTTTGAAAAATCTCCAAACTACTTCCCACAGTGGCTCAATTCGTTTGCATTTCCACCCACAGTGTATAAAAGTTTCCCTTTCTCCATAGCCTCACCAGCATCTGTTCTCTTTTCACTTTAAAAAGTCAGTTAAAATAATTGCCATTCTGTGAAGTGTGACATGATATCTCATTGCGGTTTTGATTTGCATTTCTCTCATGATTAGTGACGTTCAACATTATTTAATATGTTTGTTAGTCACTTGTTTGTCTTCTTTTGAGAAGTGTCTCTTCATGTCCTTTGCCCATTCTTTGATTGGAGTTTCATTTGTTTGTTTTATGCTTGTTGATATGTTTAAGTCTGTTATAAATTCTAGGTATTAGACCTTTATCAGATACATAGTTTCAGAATATTTTGTTTCATTCTGTAGGCTGTCTGTGTACTCATTGGTAATTTATTTTGCTCTACAAAATCTCTTTAGTTTAATTAGGTTTCTTGTCTGGTTTTGTTTTCATTGCAATTGCTTTTGGGGACTTTGCCATAAATTCTTTGCCCACACTGATGTTGAGAAGGGTATGCCCTAGGTTTTCTTCTAGGATTTTTATATTTCGAGGTCTTACATTTAAATTTTTAACCCATCTTAGGTAAATTTTCATGTATTGTGTAGGGTAGAGGTCACATTTTTTTCTTCTGCATATGGCTATCTAGCTATCCCAACATCTTTTATTAATAGAGAGTTCTTACCCACATTGCCTATTTTTGTTGATTTTGTCAAATATCCGGTGATTGTAAGCGTGTAGGTTTATTTCTAAGTTTCCTATTCCATTCCATTGGTCCATGTGCCTATTTTTATACCACTGCCATGCTGTTTTGATTACTGTATCCTCATAATTTAGTTTGAAGTCAGGCAATGTGATGCCTCTGGCTTTTTTCTTTTTGCTTACCATGTTGCTTTGGCTATTCAGGTTCTTTGGTTCCAAATGAATTTTATAATGGATAGTTGCAATTTTGTAGGAAATGACAATGGTATTATAATACAGATAGTGTTGAATCTGTAAATTTCTTTGGGCGGTTTAGTCATTTTACACTTATTGATTCTATTCATAAGCATGGAATATATTTCCATTTATTTGCGGAAATTTTTTTTTTAATTTCCTTCAGGAGTATTTTGTAGTTCTCTTTGCAGAGATCTTTCACCTCCTTGGTTAGATGAATTCCTAGGTATTTCATTTCTTTATGGCTATCGTATAGAGGATTGTGTTCTGGATTTGGTTCTTAGCTAGAAAGTTACTGGTGTATACAAATACTACTACTTTTTGTAACTTGAAACCTTACTGATTTTGTTTATCAGTTCTATGGTCCTTTTGGCAGAGTCATTAGGGTTTTCTAAGTATAGAATCATATGGTCATCAAGGAGAGATAGTTTGACTTCTTTTTACTTGCATGCCTTTTATTTATTTCTCTTATCTGAATGCTCCAGCTAGGATTTCCAATACTTGCTTTTAATTTATTATTTTCTCTCTTTTCTACAGTTCATACTAATGACTTATTTCCAATACAATAAACATAAATATTAAAATAATTCAAATAATTTAAAATTTATTCTGTGAAATTTATACTTTTCAATAAATTTCACATTAAAAGTATACTGTCTTTGATCCTCATTAGGGGAGTTTTTCCAAACTATTTCAGTTACTTTTTGTAGAAGAAAAGGGAAATGAGGGTAACGTTTTGAATCTATGTATCTAATTTTTAGCTTTTAAAAAGTTTACAAGAGTTGTAAAATATCAACTCTTCTGAGACACTGACCATTGCTGTACAATCCCTCAGAATTTTGTATTTACGAATATAATATTGTAGACCCACATAATGTCATCCTTTCCTAACACTCTAAAAATTAACTGGTTTTTTTTGTTGTTGTTGTTAGATTGTTTATTTGATTGGTTGTTTTGTCTTGTTTTGCTTTGTTTTGATTTTGGAAACATGCAGGGAAATGTTCTAATGTACTTGACAATTTTATCGTACCCAAAATTTTGAAAAAATATTGATATATTGAATAGTAAACATACAATATTGTTAATGGGACAAATATTAAATCTGCAGAATCCATTCCCAAAATTATTACAGAGTTCCTATAATTAAAGTGTCTATTTATCCTGTAACCATGGAAGGTGGGAAAAAATAAGAGATGGGGTGGATGACACAGCTTGCTTTTCTGTCTGCAAGCCAGAGATTCTGTACAGTCTACCCACACATTCCAGATGGGAGCTTTAGTATTAATCCCTCACCAAACGCAGCCTTACTTAAAAATTTAAAACTATCTTCTAGAAGAAAAGCCATATTGTTACAGACCTTTTTCTCTTAATACATCTTGAACCTTTGTTTTGGGAGTAAACATTCAAGAAGAAAGTGTCCTCAGTTTTCAGTAGCTTGGGATGCTTGGATCCCTCTTTTCACTTGTCCCACTCATATTGATATTCTGTGTCACTCATTCAGTACTTCCGATACAGCATGTAGCCAAATCCACCTCTCAGGATATCTGCACTTTAATACTTTCTTCCTACCTCGTCTTCATCATTTTCCTAAATATCCAAGTGCCTGTTACATGCCAGAACTTTACTAAATGACAGGAAAAATGATGGCTAGAATACAGATCTCTTTCTTTACGAAAGTTAGTTTTGTGAAGAAGACAAACAGGTATTTTTAATATTTGCTGCAATACATATAGAATTTGTTTGCATGGGAGAATATTTAAAAGACATAGCCAACCTTTGATGAAGGTCGTAAGACAGGCCTCATGGGAAACCAAAACAAAACAAAACAAAAAACCTGTGCACATACCAGGGAGTAAGTGACTCTCTGTGAATTGTGAACAGCACTTGACTAATGGAAGCAAGAGGTTTAAAATAGAGTTCAATAAAAATTGAGACTGCAGAAGTTAAATGTCAAATGTTTATATTTTATCCATTTTAAAGATTTAGGATTTTACCTTGAAAATAACGAGGA
>NW_012103821.1:1080729-1084912 GCF_000951045.1 Mandrillus leucophaeus
AATAATATAACATCTGCCCTTATTATGCCTTCTTTAAGTGCTTACTTGTGCTTTTCTTCCTAATTATCATGCTTTGCCTTCCACACATATCATGGTTCTGTCATTCATTTTCTTTCATTAGTTTTAGTAAATTCATCACTGTTTTCTCTTTACATATATTATGGACCTTGCCCATGTTTTGCTTTCTGGAATGCAATCAAACTTGTTGTACTTTGAATGTGTCTCATGGCTCTTGCATTATCTTTCCACTACTTTCCTGAACTTTTATAATTAGCATTGCCGTAATTATGTATATCATTACATAATATTTGGGCGGTTTCAAGATACAAAATTATAATATTTTTTCTTCCATTTCTAAAAAATAATATAGCCACGGCTCACTTTCTGTTAATAACAGAAATTATCTGGCATATTATTTTCTATTACTTTATTTTTCAATCGTGTTTAGATATATTGCTTTTTCACTTTTCATATCTTTTTTATTAAGCAGAGAGTTGGAATCTAATTTGAATCCACTTGCAGTACACTTTATGTGGATTTATCTCACTTAGTTTTATGACTGTAATAGATATATTTATTCCTAGTATTTTAGGAAATTTAGTTTAGTTTAGGAAATTGAAAATAGAATGAATACTCAAAGGCAAAAAGATAAACGAAATTTGTATATCTGGTTAACAATTGGTCCAAAACATACAGCTTGTAAATAATAATAATAATAATAATGTCTTCAAGATCAAGTGCCTAAAAAGAAGACTTTGCCTTCTTATGAGCTAAGATCTCTCTTAGTGGCTGAAACAAACCGAATTTGGCGTGGTAGGTCGTCTGCTAAGAAGTGCAAACAGGTGAGGAATTTAGCATGAGGAATTGAGAGATAAAGCCATAAGGCAAAACCTCGTTGATGCCACCATGTTTATTTTTTTCTGAAGTATGCTGCTTAAAAGGTGGGTGGTCTAATGTTATTGGCCTCTCATACACTCTGGACTTGGAAGATAATCATGAATCATAGGAATGAAGACAAAAGCAGAGGAAATAGATGTACAATAGAAATAGGATGACAATAAGCAAAAGACAGGATAGATTACTTTAGCTTTTAAAAAATAGTAAACACATATGTCATAAAGGAATTACACTTGCATTTAAAGGTTTTTAATAGCATTTTCAAAAACCTATTGAATTTAATATTTCTCAAATTATTTTATATGATATAATTTTTATAGTGAGATTGTTCAAATAAGAGAAAGCAGTAACAGATATAAATATTCAAAACAAAAAAAAATATTAATCTGGGCCACTGGATTTGTAATAATCAGGATTAGTTTAGATAGTGTAGTTTAGATAGTGTAGAAAACAAATACTAAGATCAAATCAGCCTGAAGAAACCTATAAGATCTACTTTCTATTTAAAGAGTTACTGTGGATTTAGCTTTTCAACATATTTGGTTCTTATTGAAAGTAATTTTTCTATAACTTGAAAATCCATCTTCTTTTCTATTTCTCCCTCTCCCCCAGCTCTCCATTTTCTGATAAACTCTTGAGATGAAACAATGCATGGGAAGTAATGGGGCATAACCCAAGCGTGCTGTGAAAGGGAACAAATCAGAAGGAATATTGCTTGAGGTCAGTATCTGATGTGTTCATTATTTCTAGATCTGTGAGGTAAGCTGACAGGCAGAATCGTTTGCCTCATGGAATACCGAGTTAACCTACCTAAGATGGACAAATGAAAGAGTATTTGCAATATAAACCTTAATAATATAACATCTGCCATGTTTCATTTATATTAACATAGGAAACATATAGTAGTAACAGTAATGTAGCTTTAGGATAAATATACAATATTTCATGGCACTTACTGTGAAAAATAAGGATTAAGAAAAAACAAGTAAAAAAAATCTTGTGTTCAGTAAAATGATACACACAATTTTCACCTTCAGGCCACCAGTGTGAATCAGACTCATTTTTGATAATAAAAATGTGTCAGTTTCAATGTAATTACTTTCCTTACTATATATTAGCTAACTGGTTCTGTTCTTTGTGGAAATAAAATGCCCCCATTACAAAAATAGGCAATGCAGATGAAAGATGTTCTTTCTTGGTGACACTGGTGATTTTGTTAAATATTGTATTTGTGTCGATTTAGAAACTGACTTCATGTATTTTGAATACAAGAGAGTATTTATGTAAAACAAAATATCTCGAACCCCACTCTATACAGATTTAAATTCTTCTCTATTTTATATATTTTCTGCTGTAAGTAAGTTTGAATAATTAACTTGAAGTTGGAAATAATGAAGTTTTTATTTGGAAATTTTTAAAGCAAACTTTTGTGCATCTGTCCGATATGTTAGAGAAAGAGAATTTTGTACATCAGCGAAATTGGGTGATAGAGATTACGATTACTGGGGACATGAAGGTAAACAAGCTCCTAGAACACTGGCTCTGCTTAATCTCCTAAAAAAAAAAAGTCTACAGTGACTGCCTAGGTTGAGTTTATGCAATGTAGGTTAGAATGTAAATCCCTATACTGCCTAGCATCACTCTTGCCCCCAGGTGCACACATGCATACTTTCACCATTCCTCTGAATTACTTTGTGCATTTATACATCTTGAGGCTGCCTAACACATCTTACTGTTCATGTAATTCCTTTCCTCTTAACCTTCCACCTGTTTTTCTTTTTCAGACCAAATACTTGCTCAATGATAATGTTACTTAAAAACCCAATTAGAAATGTGTTTACTCTTGTTTTCATTGGCCTCAGTGAGAAAATAGTTATGATCTGGTAGAAAACAACAAAACATTTCAGATGATTCTTGGTCTTGCATTATTTTAATTAGGATGAATTTATTGGATTGTGTTTAACTTGGCTGCCCCTTGACTAATTACTGCATTTTTTGGCATTGGCATGTCAACCTAAGTTTGACATCTTGCTTCTTTTAATTTCTACTTATTTCAAGGACAAAGATTTTATTCCAAATAAACATTGCAAACAAGGGACTTTTTTCAATCATTACATACCCTTCATTTAACATCTTGTTATTGTTTCTTCTTCATGGTTATTTTGTTGCCTTTTGAATGTAGTTTCATTTTTATCACAATTTCATCATGAAGTCAATAACAGAATGATATTAATCACTTCCAGATTTGGCATTACATGCTATAGCATAATGTCCATTTACAATACAATATGGCATTTCTCTTTATAAAATTAAATATAGGCACAATAAGTCATTTTTCAGTAAAGTAGATAAACAACAATATATTGTTTTATCCTATGATAAGCAGAAGACTAATTTTAAATTATTAATTAGTGGCCTCTAATAGTTTTCCTTTGAAGTAAGGCAAATTTATTTTTTAAATTATGTTTTAAGAATTATTTATTTAGTGAATCTTATTTTATATATGGATACTCCAGGGTGCATCAGATTTTAAAAAAAGAAAAAATATTCACTTTCTTTTACTTAAGTTCAAATCATGCTGAGCTACTGTTTCACTGAGCTTGTATTACTTGTGTATACATTGGCTCATGTTAAAGTTCTTGGAATTAGTTCTTTTGCTCCAGTTTATGTATCATTTCAGTGATGTCTTATAAGCTGACAAGCTATAA
Organism: Mandrillus leucophaeus; assembly: GCF_000951045.1. Taxonomy (NCBI): domain Eukaryota; kingdom Metazoa; phylum Chordata; class Mammalia; order Primates; family Cercopithecidae; genus Mandrillus; species Mandrillus leucophaeus. Next base: position 1,084,335 of record NW_012103821.1, read on the forward strand.
ATTAAGCATCCCTAAGCTAATTTAGGCTTTCTTCACACATTTCCATGAAATAGATTAGATATAATATCAATTTTCTTCAGTCATCACTGATAACAAACATCTCAAACATTGTTAAATTATGTGTCTGTTCACCATCTTCATACTGACAATGAAAATCGCTATCATGAACTTAGCAGTTCCAAGGATGTAATCAGCAGTGTATGCAACTTAGTAACTAAAAACATTTAAATAAATTCAATAGAATATAAATATAACAGAGTTTTAATGCCTATAATACAGTTAAAACAATGATTTTGATTCATTTTTGAATAAAAAATTACATCATTTCTGACTCCTGAATTTACATACATATATGATATATATTTACACATACATATAATACACATATGTATATATACACATGTATGCAAATTTCAAATCCTCATGTAATTATGTTTTTATGTAACATATGTCAAAAAATTTAGTTACTATATATTACTTTGCAGCAAAAATTTCCATATTCTTTAGAAAAATTTATTGATTGTAAATTTCTAAGTCTTAAATATTAAAAAAGACTATCTCACAATTATTCAAAAGAT
>NW_012103821.1:1085036-1087297 GCF_000951045.1 Mandrillus leucophaeus
TATAATACAGTTAAAACAATGATTTTGATTCATTTTTGAATTAATAAAAAATTACATCATTTCTGACTCCTGAATTTACACACATATATGATATATATTTACACATACATATAATACACATATGTAGACATACACATGTATGCAAATTTCAAATCCTCATGTAATTATGTTTTTATGTAACGTATGTCAAAAAATTTAGTAATCTAACTATATATTACTTTGCAGCAAAAATTTCTATATTCTTTAGAAAAATTTATTGATTGTAAATTTCTAAGTCTTAAATATTAAAAAGACTATCTCATAATTATTCAAAAGATGATTAAAGCAACATTAATAATTGGGAGACGCAAAAATGAGAAAAAATGGTGATTCTTTTTATTAATATATCCGTGATCAAAATTACTATTTCTATAATAAATTAGGGGACTACATTCATTTTCTGTTATTCTTTTTTTTAGCTGTAAGTACTTATACACTTTGTTTATATAAACAAGTTACATATAAGAAATGTGAATGGACTTTTGTTATTAAAATTCACCAAATTATTGAATATGATTTGGGTTGAATGCCACAAATCACAGTGATCTACTGTCAAAAGTTATATTTAGATAAAAAGGTTTTTTAAATTTCTATTTTAATTGACAAAAATTTTACTCATTTATTGTGTATAATGTGTTGTTCTGAAATATGTATACATTGTGAAATGGCTAAATCTAGATAATTAGTATATGCATTATCTCACATGCTTACCATTTATGGGATGAGAACCCTTAAAATCTACTCTCTTAGCAATCATCAAGAATACCATACATTATTATTAAATATTATACAATAGATATCTTGAATTTATTTCTCCTACTCAGCTGAAACTTTGTATCATTTGACCAGTATCTTTTCAATTCCACCCTTCTCTTCCTCTGGTAATCACTATTCTATTTTCTACTTCTATGAGTTAATTTTTTTAGATTCCAGATGTACGTGAGATCATGTGGTATTTTCCTTTAGTGTCTGGCTTATTTCATTTAACATAATGCCCTCCAAGTTCATCCATGTCATCACAAATTACAGAATTTTCTTCTTTTATAGGGCTGAATCATATCCCATTTTGTGTGTGTGTGTGTGTGTGTGTGTGTATACACACATACACATTACATTTTCTATATTCATTACTCTGCTTCAGGACAATTAGATTGACTCTACATCTTGGCTATTGTGAAACGTTGTAATAAACAGAGACAGCATGTATCTTTTTGAAATACTGACTTCGTCTCTTTTGAATATGTACCCAGTAGTGAGATTGCTGGATAGTGGAACTATTTTTAACTTTTTGAGGAAAAAAGTATTCTATAATGGTGGCACTAGTTTATATTCTCCCAAAGAGTATACAATGGTTCTGTTTACGCCACATCATCACCGGCACTTATTATTTTCATATTTTTGACAATAGCCTTCTAACAAGTTTCTGGTGATAACTTACTGTGATTTTAATTTGCATTTTCCTGATGATTAGTGATAGTGAGCATCTATCTGTTGGTTATTTTATACCTTCTTTTGAGAAATGTCGACTCATCCTCTGCCCATTTTTTGTTTCCTTGCTATTGAGTTGTTTGAGTTCCATAGCTATTTTAGATATTAAAACTTTATCAGAGGTAAGGTTGGCAAATCTTTTCTTCCAGTCCATAGACTGTCTCTTTACTCTGTTGATTGTTTTCTTGACTGTGCAGAAACTTTTAAGTTTGCTGTAATCCCACATGTCTGTTTTTGCTTTTGTTGCCTGTGCTTTGGGATTTATATCTAAAAAAATTATTGCCCAGACAAATGTCAGATCACACCACTGCTCTCCAGCCTGGGCAATAAAACTCCACCTCAAAAAAAAAAAAAAAAAAAAAAGCATTGTATTGGAGGAAGAAACAGAAGATGCTATCTAAAGATTAGAAAGCTGTTATCAGACCTGAAAAATATGTAATCAGAATGTAGTTTTCGTACGGTGTCCACTTAAACAGTATAAGGTGTATTGGAAGTAAATTTGGCTCCTTCCTCCCTTCCTTCCTTCCTTCCTTCCTTCTTTTCTTTCTCTCCTTCCCACCTCCTCCTCCTTCTTCCTCTTCTCTTCTTCTTCTTCTTTTTCTTCTTTCTTCTTTCTCCTTTCTTTTCCTTTCCTTCTTTCCTTTTCATGTTTCTTTTTCTTTCTTTCTGCCTTTCTCTTTTTTCTTTATTTCTTTCTTGCTGTGTTTCGTTTTTCTCCTTCCTTCCTTCCTTCC
>NW_012103821.1:1089781-1095033 GCF_000951045.1 Mandrillus leucophaeus
TAGAAGGGAGGAATACTGTGCCCTCTTATGGAGGAAGTTAGAAGGCAAGCTTTAGAACCTATTTGAAGCCTCTTTTATAAGGACCTTACTGTCATTTATGAGGCAGGAGTCCTCTTGGGTTAATCGTCTCTTACATGCCCTACCTCTTAATACTACCACATTAGCAACACTTGAATTTTGTAGGGACACATTCAAACCACAGCACAGAAATTTTCTGTTAAGCTGGTATTTGAGAAAAATATTGAGGAAATATAATACAGCAATTTGATATTGCAGAAAGAAATTTTCAGACCGATAATACACTTAATGGAAAAATTCCTGAGACAGTAACTTGACTGGCATTTTCAGAGAACAAGGAGGTCAGAATGATTAGAGTGGTGTTACTAAGAGAGAGAGAGTTAAAAGACGTAGTCAAAGAGATCTTGGGTGGAAGACGATCTCAGACTACGGAAGTCCTTATTCACCATTGGTAGAAATTTGCATTTTGTTCTCATTAAGAAGAAAAGAAAAAGGATAGTGTTGAACAGTAAAGTTGCCCAATAATCCTCATCTCCTTTTTGTAATCCTATTCTCTCTTATGTGGGCTGGATCTAGTGAATTGTTTCTAACAAATAGGACACGATAACCGTGATGGAATCTCATTCTTGAATCTGAATCTTCAAAACTTTCATTTTTCAAAATCTGAGAACATTTTTAGCACAATAATCCTAAAACAAATCTTACGAACATCGTCCATATCCCAGTTTTCCAGAAAGATTTCCAATAAGTGTCTTTGAAGCAGCCCCTGCTCACCCAAAAAGCACTCACAGACTCACTGTTATTTCTACTCCACACATTACTCTGACTGTTCATATATGGCTGCTAAATGATCAGGACACCTTTAACAAAAATCTTATTTCCAAGGAAAGGTCAGGGTTGAGAAATAGAAATCATTTTAAAGGGATATTTCTAGACTTATTCATAATGAAGGCATAATGTATCAATCTTCAATGGGTTGGCATGGTATCTTTAATTTAAAAAACACTTTCTTCTGAAATAGAGAGATAATTGTATATATTGCAAAGGCTAAACTAGTCAAAATTGTTGAGCTCACATTCCTATTAAAGGTGCTGTCTGATATCAAAAGAAAACTACCAAAAACTTTTTTATTAATATCTCAGGGTATTAGAAACTGTCATATTACTTCTAAAAATAATAAAAATATTTAACAAAATGTTTCCTGGAGTCTTTTGACATAAATCTGATTACTTTTGGATTAAATTATAATTACACTGTAGATTTTTTTTTTTTAACTTAAAGGTTTTAACCAAAAAAAATCCTGTTCCTGAAAACCTAATTGTAAGGCTTCATATATTGGCATAATTAGGCCAAAACTCTAGTTAAATATGAAGTGATATAAATGACCCCTCGCATGAACCTAATGTACAAAGGTATTTATGCCAATACTGCCAATAGGGTGCATTAATAGGACAAGTTCTCATTTTTAATAAATAATTTACTGCTCTTTAATATTTGTTTTCTTTTCCAATAAAGTAAAATGTGTAAATAGATCAAATCAGTATAAAAAAAACTTCCGCATAACGATATGCTCAGGACTAACTGGCTTCACTGCTGAATTCTATCAAATATCTAAAGAATTAACACCAATCTTTTTCAACTTTTCCAAACAATTGAAGAGGAAGGAATACTTTCTAATTCATTTTATGAGGTCAGCATTATTACACTACTACTAAAGTCAAACAAGGACACTATAAGATGAGAAAGTTACAAGTAATATTCCTGATGAACATAGACACAAATGCTCAAAAAAATACTAGCAAACCAAATACAATGGCAAATAAAAAGGTTCACGCCCCATGATCAAGTGAGATTTATTCCTTTAGTCTAAATATTTAAACGTAAGATCTGAAACTTTAAAACTGTCAGAAGAAAATTTAGGAAAAAAACTCCATGACATTGGTTAATATTTTATATATATATAAACCCCAAAACACAGACAACAATAGAAAAACCAGACAAATAGAATTATACCAAATGAAAAGCTTTGGCTCAGCCAAGAAAGAAAAAATGTTAACAGAGTGGAGGGACCCCCTACAAACTGGTTGAAAATATTTGCAACTTATATATCTGATAAGAGGTTAATATCCAAAACACATAAGAAAATCAAGCAACTCAATAGTAGAAAAACAAATAACCTTGTTAAAAAATAGACAAAGGACCTGAATCAATATTTCTCAAAAGAAGACATACAATGGCCAGGAAGTATATGCTCAACATCACTAATCATCAGAGAAATGCAAATTATAAATCACAGTATCACCACATACCTGTTAGAGTGACTACTATTAAAAGACTGAAGATAAAAAGTGTTAGTAAGGTTGTGAAGAAAAGGGAAGCATTGCACATTGTTGGTGGAAATGTAAATTAGCATAGCCATTATAGGAAAATAATAAGGAGGTTTCTCAAATATCAAAAGTAGAACCACCAGTTCTACTACTGACTACATATTAAGAGAAAATAAATTCAGTACGGTAAAGAGATATGTCCACCTCATGCTCACTCAGCATTATTTACAGTAGTTGGGATATGGAATCAACCTAATTGTCTAGAAACAGATGGATGGATATAGAAAATGTGGTATATATACATAATGAAATCATGTATTTTTAAAAAGGAAAATTCTGTCATTTGCGACAACACAGATGAACTGAGAGGACATTGTGTTAAGTGAAATAAAACTGGCACAGAAAGACAAATAATGAATAATCTCACTTATATGTGGAATGCGAAAAAGTCAAACTCACAGAAGTAGACAAGGAATGATGGCTACCAAGGGCTGAGGAGAAAGAGTTAAAGAGATATTCAGGAACTGATACAAAATATGAGTTAGGAGAAATAAGTTCAAGAGATATATTGTACAATATGGTGACTACAGTATATAACAATGCACTTTGAAACAAAATTTAAATAAAATTATTTTTGCACAGATGTTCATGAGGATTTCACCAAACTTTTCTTGCAGTGTCTAAGTCTAGCCTTAGTATTAAGGTAATACTAGTTTTATGGAATGAGGAGAGGTGTTCTTTCTTTTATTTTGTAAATGAAGTTGTTAGGAATTATTATTATTTATTATTTACATGTTTGCTACAATTCACTATTCAATTCATAAATAAAAGGACTGTAAAGTTGTGGGCTTCTTTTTGTATCAGTGTAGGGGAAGATTTTAAATCATATTCCTATTTGTTATATTTACTTATAGATATATTCAGATTTTCTTTGCCCTCTTGGTTGATTTTTGCTAATTTATGTCATTCTAGGAATTTGTTTATTTAATCTAAGTTGTCTAATCTGGTATCCTAAATGTGTTTGGTACTTAGGCGATTCATTTTGATATCACCTTTTATTTATTTGTTTTTCCAATCCATGACAAGTGGAGTGCCCCTGGCTTACACAATCACGGAGGATAAGGGTTCATAGCCCAGGGATGACAGTTTGGGATCCTTCACCAGGTAAGTCACTGAGAACTGCAGAGGCTTTTCTAGCTGACTGTGATTAACCTCCAGAACCGGTAGTAGGGAAGCGAGATGAATACCAGTTGCGGACTTAACCAGAAGCTGCAGAGGGTGGAGAAGTTTGTCACTTTATCCTTCCTGTCACCCAACCACTCCCTAAAGAAAACATGATCACCATAATCCTCTAAGAACAGTTCGCAGAATTTATTTGAAGAAGTAAAGCTCATGACTGCTCCTACATTTAAAATTTTTATATTGCTCAGCAGGGTTTCTGATAGAATTCTCAAAGTTAACAATTTCCTTTTCCAGGGCTTGTTATTCATTATACACTTCAAGAGTTAAAATAAATCTGTGTATACAGTTTGAATGTAAAGACCCCTAAAGACTGAAAAACTAATAATGGTCTTCAAGCTATTTTCAATATTTCTATAAGATAGAACAATTAAAGAAATTGTATTATAAATGTCAAATAATCTGTTCTCTTGTCCAAAATAATATCAATAAGATGTGGTGACAGCTTTTACCTTTGCTATTCAGAAGCTCTAGTTGGCATTACAAACAAAACAAAAAAGAAAAATAAAGTTATCTCAAAGCACAGAGCATTCTGGTCTGACTGTACATTCTCCTTAAAACACACCATGATATGCCAATAAGTTTAATTAACATGGTATATGTGATATAATCCTAATTTTTTAAAACAAACTTAAAAATAAGAAAATACCATAAGTATGTATGCATTTGTATGACTATTTTCTATGAGTCAAGTTTGCAAATTAATTTATAGTCTCAGGAAAAAGCATGGAAGATTTAGTAATAGAGTGCTATTGAGTCACAATAATAGAGTACTATTGAGGGAGGAGATGGAGAAAAAAAATAAATTGCTTTTCAAATATCTCTTTATGTACTATTTTATTTGTTATAATTATATTCTCAGGTATTAGTGATACATATATTATCATTATAAGCAAAATATTAAGGATACAGTGAAAATAGTAACATGCCATTATTATTTTTGGGAGGCTAAGACAATTACTATTATGTATCTATATATCTAAGTCATTAAGTTCAAGCATTGTGAAAAAAATTACAGAATAATGGTTCTTTGGAACTGTGGGACAAGGCATTTCCTATTAATTTTTTATATGTATTAAACCAACCAGCACATGTATTGTTTGAATTTCACATATTTAAAATAAAAATCGGTTTTCAAAGCTTGTTGCAAACTACAGTCCTTATTCCCCTCTTAAATCAACGATGGGAAACAGTAATGCTGTCTGCCTCTTACTATTTTCAACATAGACTTCTTCATCCATTTTACTAGGCAATGGGAAAGTTTTCCACAGAGCTATGTTCGATATCTCAGTATTGACTCAGACTTGACTCCTCTCCATTCAGTATATTGGTTCGTGCTTACAATATATCTTGCTCTCCAAGAATCCATAAATCATTCTTTACGGGGAACAGAAGTTATTTCATTTTCATCTTTGTGTTATCAGCAAGTATCGTAGCACCAAAATATTGTAGATTTACAAAGTGAACATTATGTGCCAAACACTACCTTAAGTAGTTTTATGTACTTCCACTAATTTTTTAAAAAACTGATTAGTCAGTTATTATCCCCATTTTTCAGATAGAAACACTGAAGCCCAAAGAGGTTAGGTAGCTTTTTAAAGTAAAAGAACATAATACAGAGTCAAGAATTAAGCCTAGACAATTTGACAACAAATCTCTACATGTACA
>NW_012103821.1:1095083-1096448 GCF_000951045.1 Mandrillus leucophaeus
TACTATTTTATTTGTTATAATTATATTCTCAGGTATTAGTGATACATATATTATCATTATAAGCAAAATATTAAGGATACAGTGAAAATAGTAACATGCCATTATTATTTTTGGGAGGCTAAGACAATTACTATTATGTATCTATATATCTAAGTCATTAAGTTCAAGCATTGTGAAAAAAATTATAGAATAATGGTTCTTTGGAACTGTGGGACAAGGCATTTCCTATTAATTTTTTATATGTATTAAACCAACCAGCACATGTATTGTTTGAATTTCACATATTTAAAATAAAAATCGGTTTTCAAAGCTTGTTGCAAACTACAGTCCTTATTCCCCTCTTAAATCAACGATGGGAAACAGTAATGCTGTCTGCCTCTTACTATTTTCAACATAGACTTCTTCATCCATTTTACTAGGCAATAGGAAAGTTTTCCACAGAGCTATGTTCGATATCTCAGTATTGACTCAGACTTGACTCCTCTCCATTCAGTATATTGGTTCGTGCTTACAATATATCTTGCTCTCCAAGAATCCATAAATCATTCTTATGGGGAACAGAAGTTATTTCATTTTCATCTTTGTGTTACCAGCAAGTATCGTAGCACCAAAATATTGTAGATTTACAAAGTGAACATTATGTGCCAAACACTACGTTAAGTAGTTTTATGTACTTCCACTAATTTTTTAAAAAACTGATTAGTCAGTTATTATCCCCATTTTTCAGATAGAAACACTGAAGCCCAAAGAGGTTAGGTAGCTTTTTAAAGTAAAAGAACATAATACAGAGTCAAGAATTAAGCCTAGACAATTTGACAACAAATCTCTACATGTACAGTCTTACTTGTGTTCCATTAGAAACTTCAAAGGGAGGCTGAGAATAAAAACAAATTATTGGGAACAATGTGGTTATTGCCAATAAGATTAAGAAAACTTTCCTTTAATAATATAAAAATTTTAGTTTATTTCTGAATACCAAAGAAATGAAATGCCCTTTATTAAGAGTTCATAGCAGATTTAAATAAAGTTATGTCCCTGAGACTTTAAGAAAAAGCAAGGTACAGCCTTCCTATGTCAGAACTTGTAATCTGGAATTTCCAGTATCAGCTTTATTGCATTTTATTTTTAGAGCACATATATTCATTATGATGCAATATACAAAAGCCAATTAAATTGTGCCTACTTAACTATATTTCATATATGGATGCTTTGTTTACCTTCTTGTATTATTCTCTTAGTTATGATTTTCCGTTTGGAACATGTAACTTTTTTTTTTTTAAGTTGGGATCTCACTTTGTTGCCCAGGCTGGAGTAGAAGTAGAATAGAATGATCATAGCTAGCTGCAACCTCAATCTATTAGACTC
>NW_012103821.1:1097568-1103521 GCF_000951045.1 Mandrillus leucophaeus
TAATTAAGTTACTATTGACTATGGTTACCCTGTTGTGCTATCATATAGTAGGTCTTATTCATTCTACTTTTTATACCCATTAAACATCCCCACCTCTCCCTGAGTCCCCCACTACCTTTTCCAGTCTCTGATAACCATCCTTCTACTTTCTATGTCAGTTATTCATACATTTCACATGCATTGAAATTAACTTATTTCTGTATCAAGCTAATTTATTCAGTATGTATTATTTCAATAAATAAAACCTACAAATGTTGTTTCTGGTTGAATTACCATTAGAGATGGTGTTGCCTGTTGGCAAGAGAAGGGTTTGCAAATGGAAGATGTTGATTCTCAACTATTCGTATTAGCCTGTTTGGTTTCTGAGTATGCAAGACAATGTCCAAACCTTACACTTACAATGTGTTATAACATCATTAGCATTATTGTCTTTGAAAGAAAATTCATCAAATCAAAAATAATTAGCCTTATTTCTGATAATATTTTCAAAATGACCTCATTAATAATTTTCAGTAGATGACAATCCATAGGGTTTATAGAGCATTTCCAAACACACACACACACACAAGCACAAACGTATGTTCAAACACACTATTTTTTTTTTCCTAAGAACAGTTTCAAGAGCTTTCTTCTGGTTCTCAAGATAGATATTGACTTCAAAATTATTAGGTGTGATAAATCTCGTATCTGAATCAGGGCTCTGAAAAGTAGTAATTCCTGTTTAGAACATTTACACAATTGGTGGTCTTTGTCTCCACAGATTCACAAATGATATTTATTTAGTCTTTGCAAGCAGATAATTATTGGTCTATTAAAATCTGCTTCATATCAACTAAATTCAGAAATGCTCAGCATATGAACTATAATTTCAATTTAATTATTTATCTTGATGGAGAAAGTTGATTAATAGATTATATGGTTGTGAACAATTTTTCTCCTTGAAGGAATTCCAATAAGAAGGCTTACTTTAATCAAGTGTTTGTGTGAGTTAGCTCAGATTCAGGGGAAGGGTATTTGGGCATCTGGTAAATTGTTAATGCTAGTGGTATCAAACCCTAACTCAGTGCTTCATTAATCCATCAATTATAAAATATTGACTTAGCGCCTACTCAGTGTGAGATACTATGCTAGGTCTAGGGATATAGCCAGAGTGATACATTCCCCACATCACTTCAATGATGTGTTTACAGAGTGTTAGAGAAAGACATTGAACTTGAAGTACCACAGAGCATGAATGGCTTTGCCTGGTTGGAGGAGATTCCAGATCTAGATAAGCTCTCCCAAAATGTGTACTGGATGCTAACCATTTTCCAATTGTTTCTGGCAATCTTTAAATATGTTGGTGAATATACTATAGTCAAATTCTGCATTTCCTATTTGTCTCTTAAAATTCAGATTACATTTCTAAATACAAATTCTAATTTATTTCAATAAATTTTGAGCATTCCATAATTTTGCCTAAAATAAAACTGTATATGTGAATGAAGTTGAAGAGATTAATATGTTCTTTATTTCTGGTAGCTATGTATTAACGAACTAAAAGTACCAAGTAATATTTGCAGAATACATTTTATTCTGGCTATATAATACTTTAGATAATTCTGTCATAATCCTTTTCTTCCATATTGTGAACACATTGAGGGCCAGGGAATTTGTCCTAGTAACCATTGTGCACACAGCATCTGTTATGGTGCTGGTGAGAACATGTTGGATGATTTCCATTGAAAGGTTTATTCTTTCTGCCATTATTTTTCAGAAAAATAAATCATTCAAATCTTACACTAGAAAAGAGACTTTAAAAATAATGTCATGCCATTTCCTAACTCTAGAAATCTTTCAAAAATATTTCAGATAGATGATCACAAATTCCTGTTTATTGAGAACAGAATGACTTTAACATTTTTCTTTACAAAGGCAACAAGTGATCACAGTAATAATTCAAAACTATAAAGATATATAGGGAAAATAAATCATCTACCTTCTTCAGTCTAGAGATGATGGTTTTTAATATTCACATTGTAATCAAGAGGATAATTAAATACATATAGGGTAGCTAGTTGGATCATAGGACAATCGATTTTCTTACGATTTCTTTATACTATCATGTTTTACTGCATCCTAAAACAGTAATTCCAGATACTTCTTTCACCAATTTTTTCTCGCTTTTTCCTGACATTTGTTAGGCAGTCATTATTCAAAACGCATCTTTTATAACTAACTCCCTTCCCCCATTATTCCAAAGCACATTAATTGTCATTCTGAATATATAATAGATTTATTGCAATAACAGCTTCTTTTGGTAAGTATACTAGAACAAGCAATCTTTTGAAATAACTAGAAAAATTGCTGTGATCATTATGAAAATCGCTCAGGAATGTGTTCTAATGTAATGAAATTTCATGTATCTCTTACAATCTGACTGATTTTCATAAAATAAAGGTTATTATTGTGATGAAGCAAAAAACAAAATAAGTAAAAATAAGTAGTTTAAAATGAACTAGATTTATTGGTAGCTATGCTGAAATAATAACTCAATTTTATGAAAGGTGAAAATGTATTCTTATTCAAAGTAGCAATTTTACAATTCACTGTACAGAACAATTTGTAGTGGAAAATCTAAGTTACAATTTGTAACTTCATCTTTGAATAAATTGCTAGTAGTATTGCACATAAATGAGGTCTGTTTTTTTATTTAGTTGTTATATTAGAATTATAATTAAACAGTCATTTTGATCAAATAATGAATTATTTCTTTATCTTTAACCATTATTAGATCATTCCTACGGTAGTGACTTTCACGTATGTTTTGCAATACTGTCTCTCAAATAGACACATGAAGCAATCTTCAAACCCAGTAAGCATGAAGTTATCAGAATCACCAAGTGACTCTCCACATTGTATGTGATTATTCTGTTTTTAGTAAAATAAAATCATACAATTTAGGTCCATTTTAGAACATATCGTTTTATAAGTGTTTTTTAATTTACAATTGAATTTGTGAAAATAAAACTTGAGACTCCACTAGGGATTGAACATATTTAGAGTTTACATGTCAGGCACTGTGTAAATAAAGAGTTTACATCAGTCATTTTACTAAATCCTTACAGCGTCTCTTTGAAAAATATACTATTACATGCTATATAAATTTGTTTTGCAATTGAAGAAAAGAAGTTTTAGTGTAGTTAAACTACATGACCAAATGTATAAATTATACATTATCGAACTTGAACTCCAGATCTGATTGACATATATACCATTCTCTCAAATGCTCACTCTACTTCCTCCAAATGGTGCAAGTCTAAATGGAATACAACATATTGGGTTGGATCATAGGACAAATGGTGTTAGTGGAAATCTCAGTATAGTTTGTAGTTTAGTTAATAATGATATATCAATGTTAATTTATTTGTTTTGACAGTGTGTTATGATTATGTAAGATATCAACATTAGAAGAAACTGTGTGAAAGGTCTATGAGAATGTGCTCTACTGTTTCTGTGATTTTCCAGTAAATCTAAAATTATTCTAAAAATAATTTAAATATTAAAAATGACTCAAACACACTAAATACAATAATGTGATTCATCATTGAATTGAAAAGCAAATACTGGCCTGTTAAATATTTTAGTCTTTTTCCTTCTTAAATATCTTCATACTGAGGAGCAACTCCCCAAAAAGGGACAATTGTATTTCATACTAATAGATCTTTCGCTCACAATTTGATATGATAATTTCATTCTTAATAAACAGCATTGTACCAAACATTGTGTTAAAAATATTTCAACAAGAAAACCAAATAAAGGACTAAGACCCAGAGACTTTCATACCCATGACAAGTTATTCAACTTTTAGTAATTCCTCTAACAAAAGTGTTTTCTTAATATGGCCATGCAAAAATAAACACCTTTCAACAAGCCTCTGTTGGTTAATGGACTTTTGCACAAAAACAACTTATTTTCCTTTTCTAGTGTTTTAATTTTTTTGAGGACCATTAACACAGCTATACATATCTATTTTTATCAAGTTGGCACCCATTGTTATGAAAATTAAAACAAAGCCACTTAGAGTTATTTCTACAAAGTTTATTTTATTTCTTCCAACACTACCTCTAAATTGCTATCATCTTTTAAACCAATTATTTTCCCCTTACTAGTTCACTGCTGGCTTCTGAGCATCTTCCAAAGTGTCTAGAAGATGATAAGTACTCAAACATTTTTCAAAGAGTTGTAAAAACCCATGCTACAAGAAAAACGCCTGCAGTAAGCATTTTAAATTTATTAAATTTGTATTTCTTTAGGCAAACTCTGCCTTATTCCAGGAAAAATTAAGTTGATACATTTTTATATATATATACATGTCTACATATACATATATGTATATGTCTGTATGTATACACACACACACACGTAAGCATACATACACACACAAGAAAATGATACCAGTATTAAATGAATAAAGAATAAAAGCAAAGGCAAAATAAGCATAGGAAATAGAAAAGCAAAGCCAAGAATGAAGTTACAAAACAAAAGTAATTTTGTGAAACTTTCTGGATACATTTGCTAGCACTGGAACAACAACAAAAAAGTCTCTAAAATTTCTAATAGTAAAAATAAAAAGGGAGTCATCAATATTCACAAGATTCCTAGTATCAACCCAATTGCCCAGGATAAGTCCAGTTACTCCTGGCAACAAAAAGAGAAAGGCATTTTTCTCCTTGCACTTCTTGAGAAGCTAGATGTTGTATAAATGTCTGAAAAATGTCCTCATAAACTTTCTTCCAGTACATATAACAATGAGTCATCTAGGACTATTCCTGGGAATGCCTATTTCTTAGCATAGAGGGCATCAGCTTAAAGATAACTTCAGCAAAAACTAATTCTTCTGTATCAAAATAAGGGAACTCAAATATGTAGTTCCTTTCTTTTCTGATTTATTACAAGGCTTCATTTCAGAGTATTTAGATATTAGAATGTCACATAGGGGACATGCTTTTTGCCTACTCTCTTTTTTTCTTCTGAATTTGAACGTGGTCTCAGACTCCTCCTCAACAGTGCTCTAGGCAGACCATACTAAATGGTTTCAGCTTCCACCTGAGATAAAACATACGTGCCAGTCCCTATCTAGAAAAATAAATTGACTAGATATTAGCCAATCTTTCATACATATTATTGGCCAATCTTTCATACATTAGTTATTACTGTCAAGCTAATTAATTTTAAGTGGCAATGAATGTGAAGCCGTATTTTCTGAAGGAAATGCATAGAGAATATAACAATTCCTTGTTTGCAGATAATCAGTCATACACTTTAATAGTCAAATAATCAACATGATGATAAATATATAATTTGTATTGCAATTTTACTCTGTACAGAGCACTGTGCTAAACATTTTCCTTGGATTTCTTTTCTATGTTTTAATTCTTACAATTTTACAAGGTAGTGAATATCATCAGCTGCAGATGAGGAGAGGAAACTGAAATAAGTTGAAGTTGAGATCTTCTAATACAATACATGGAACAGCCTGACAAGGTATTTGCTTAAATGAAAGGCCAACCTACTTTTACTTGGAGGAAGACCATGGAAAGACCATCTGAAAGAGTAGTGAGTCTCTCCATAAAGATACATGAGAATGTATGATACCTCCCCCAATGGAAAACAAACAAGCAAAACAGATACTTGGGGTTTACACACAGTATAAGGGTGAATAAAGCCTCCAAGTTTAAAGTCATAAGAAATGAGGATCATTGTTTTAAAATTGAAAAAAATGTTAAAGCAGAGATCAGCAGACATTATGTCTGCTCTATTAAAAAAGAAAAAAGTCAGATAATATCTAGAATCTTACTAAATCACTATTGTAAAAGGTGCTTTCACTTTGAGCTTCATTTCAAATAAAGTCATCACAAAATATATGTCTAGGTGATTTAATAACTCATTGTATAACATTATTTTAACTTTA
>NW_012103821.1:1103631-1107119 GCF_000951045.1 Mandrillus leucophaeus
CTGCCTCAGCCTCCCGAGTAGCTGGGACTACAGGCGCCCTCCACCGCGCCTGGCTAATTTTTTTTTTTTTTTCTGTATTTTTGTATTTTTGTATTTTTAGTACAGACAGGGTTTCACCGCGTTAGCCAGGATGGTCTGGATCCCTTGACCACGTGATCCGCCTGCCTAAGCCTCCAAAAGTACTGGGATTACAGGCGTGAGCCGCAGCATCCAGCCTGTATAACCTTATTTTAAAACGTAACTAAATGTAGATGACTACCAAAAACTATTGTTTGAAATATGTAATCTGCACACCTGCCATTTTGGAAGTACTTATATAATACGGCTAGTTGTCTACTGCGTTCCAACTCCTATTTCTAGTAAATTTCCATATACCAAATCGTGTATTTTTCCTCAACTAAAAATCAGGCACATTCTTCAAATGTTTTAATATGCCACATTTCCACATAAAAATAAAATAACTAATTCAACCCATCAAGCCTTATCTCTCATTGTGCCCCAGTGGGAGATTTAATTTAAATTCAGGGTCCAGCTAGACTAAATACACTATTTGCTGTTTGATAAGGCACAGTGCAAGATCTCTCCTCAGGTATGCTTGACTCTTCCTGTGAGATCATTCCTAATGCCTTCAACTTGGTAATGAATTCAATTATTTAGCTTAGACACTGCCATTGTAGGAAAACTATTCTCCATGTTTGATTGATTGATTGATTGATTGACTGATTGATTTTCAAGACAGAATCTCGCTCTGTTGCCCAGGCTGCAGTGCAGTGGCACGATCTCGGCTCACTGCAACCTCTGCCTCCCAGGTTCAAGCGATCCTCCCTCCTCAGCCTCCCGAGTAGCTGGGATTACAGGCTCCCACCACTATACCTGGCAATTTTTTTGTATTTTTAGTAGAGACCGGGTTTCACCGTGTTAGCCAGGATGGTCTCAATCTCCTGAATTCCTGATCTGCCCACCTCAGCCTTCTAAAGTGCTGGGATTACAGGTGTGAGTCACCCTGCCCGGCCCTATTCACTATTTCTTAAAGTTAGGTAAAGTCTTTCTTTTGGGTGTTTACAACAGAAACTTATCTTGCTCCTATTACAGCACTTACCACACTCATATTAAATTGCCTTTTTACTTGTCAGGCAACTGCATTTTATTGCAAGTAGCTTGAGGAAAGTGACTGTGCCTTATTCATCAACAGTTCCTAGCACACAATAATAGTTAGATAAATATTAGCTAAATGACCTAAAGAATAAGCTAATAAATGTCTCTAATTTTTATTGTATATTGACATACAATATATTTGAAAACCCCAGTTGGATGAATATCTGTTTATTTCAAGTGGCATTGTTGATAAATATTTCTTGTACAGAGCATCAAAGGCAAAGAAAAGGTCAATATTTATCACTACTTACAAATATATCCACAAGACTATAAAAATAGCCACTGCCGGAATAGCGTTCTCTAGGGTCCAATTTGTAAGACTGCGATTTGCCAATAATAAAATGGCATGTAAATATTTTGGATAGTATATCTAAGAAGATAGTAAGTGTATGTTTTGAGAAGAGTATCAAAATTATTATATTTAAGGATTGGGAATTACTCTATCCCAACTAGATATCAGATGTAAGATGTTCAGTTATTTGATAAAACTAAATATATGGTAAGGATCGACATTCACCATTAAGTATAATAATCTCAAATTGTTGAGTAAAGAGAAATCTTACCCTGGACCTTAATACAGAAACTTTGCAAGCCATTTAGAGTATTTATTTTTGAGAAATGAAAATTCCAATTAAATGAAATTCTTTATTCAAGAAAGATCATTAGAAGGCAAAATCCTTAGGGGGAAAAAAAAATCAGTGTTGAGTTTTACTAAGGACAGATCAGGCAGTTGCTACCTGACTCACTAAATAGTCTTCAGTCTTGGTAACCCTGAGAGTGGGAAAATCAGACATTGAAAACTTGATGTGCGGCAATGTGAAGCCCAGGCTTGAAGGATTCTTGTTAAAAGAAAAAGAATGAACATGAATCTATTCATGTCATTGGAGATAACTTTCAATTGACTAGAAATATGGAAACTAGAAAAGAAATTCAAGTGAAATAACATTTCAAGAAGTCAACAGACTAATCCATATCTTAGGATATTATACCATGAATCCAGTTTCTTTTAAAAGATAATGGGATAAGAAAGAGGAAAAAGGGCTGTTGCAAAATCTACTGACTGCATGCAATGTTGGCATTGTTTTAAACCTGATTCTTACAAAATTCGGTGAAAATACATTTTTTTTTTCTGACAGTGTAGTAATTTGACTATGGATTGGGATTAGATTACTCCCCCAAATGTACTGTTAATTTCATTAATAATTATACTTATGTAAGAAGGGAGGCATAGGATTCAGAGATGAATACTGAAGTGCCTAGGATAAAAATGGTATAATGTTTGAGAGTTGATTAAAATGTTTTAGCAAATATCAACATAAGATTGGTAAATAGAGCAAGTCTAGTCAAACTATGATACATTTCTAATGCTGAGGACATGGGAATTCATAATGCTCATCTCTTATTGTGTAAGAAACTATTATGTTTAAAAAATCCAAGATTAAATACATATTTTCTTTAAAATCCATTATGCATGCATCACCTTTCAAAAATCGCAGCCACTCCTTATACTTCAGCCAGCACGGTTTTGTGTGATGTCATGTTTATCAAAGGTTCCATAATTACCAGTACCTAAGCCAGTGTCATTTACCTAAAGTGTACTGAGAACTGTAGATAATAATACATGAATTAGAAATTTAGCCTCTGGTTCCCAGTTGATTTTAAGATTGATGAATATTAAAAACAAATAAACAAGAAACTAACGTAGAAACAAGGCAAATAGTATTGTGTTGACCAGTTTTCTGGACATTATATGTTAAAGTTTTGTTTTATCTTAAAATATTTTGTTGCCATATGACCTTGACAGTTTTTCAGTCTGTAATGGTATTGCAACATTCTTTATGTTAGAAGGCTTACATAAGAGAAAACGAATAGAGGGGAATCTAAGTAATCTGATCTTTGTCTTTATTTCACATTACAGAAATTGCTGAGAAAGATAAAGGCTTAATTTATGCAAATTATACATAATTTGTATCCTCCCTTTCTTAGGTAATGTAGTTAATGCTGTCATTATGGTCATTGTAACATCCAATTCAAAAGGTTCAGAGAGGGGAGAAAATCTAGCCTTTCCTTGGGGGTGATTTTTTTTTTCTTTAGCCAAATGGTGCTGTTGTGAGTCAAATAAAAGACATACAGGGTGAACTGCATGGAAGATTTCTCTTGGAGAGCCAATATATTTCCCTACCTGGAGGGAACATATATTTTTATATGAGAAGGATAATTATCATATTTCTATCAAGTATATACTCATGGTATATTCTTTTATTAGACTCTATGCAATATATCTATGTAATAAAACTACACTTGTACCCTGTACATTTATACAAACAAAAAAA
>NW_012103821.1:1107979-1111895 GCF_000951045.1 Mandrillus leucophaeus
GTCCATTTTCATTTTTTTGTTAAGAAAGTCAAAATAACCAACTGTTTTTAAGTATTAATGTGCACTTTAAATGTCTGCCAGGTGCTTAACATTCTATTTAATATAAATTCTGGTAAATGACACATTATAACTTAAACTCTCTGGTGAATTCATTGGTGTTTATTATATTATTATTTATACCATTTTTCATATTTAAAAATTCATGAAATAAAACATATATGCTTCTGATGACAATTGATCCTTGTTCTTTCCAAATATAGTATTTTAGATATTTTCACTGGGCTGCTGTTACATAGAATTCAAGATGATATTTTTCACATATTGCATACAAAATAAAATAATTAAACCTGAAATGCAATTTAATTTTGCTTTGAAATAAATGAGAAGCCCTGTAGTGAGGTTAAGAGAAAAATAAATAAATCTAAAATAGGTTTTCTTGCTTACTAATGAAAAGGTGTATTACTAGTTTGACTTACCAGTTATTGTTAGATGATCAAAAAATCAGAGAATTATCTTTATTATATTTAATGACATAAAAATGTTTTTCAGTGTAATATAATTGTGATCTAAATATGCTGAAGTAGGAAATTTGCTTTTAAAACCTAAAAGCAAATTTACTTTTAAAATCTAAAAGCAAATTTCCTACTTCAGCATATTTAGACCATAATTATATTTCTAAAACAGGATATTAAAAAATATTTCTGGAAATTTCATTGTGGATATGTTGATTAACATAGTTTGCCCAAAATTTGTGCTTAGTTAATATAAAGGTTGATAAAATTGAGTCATTTTATTGAATCTGAATGGCTGAATTATAACGAATTCAATAAGTGTACCTCAATCTGTCCATACAATTCAAGAAATAATTTTTTGAAGGATACAAATATGAAAATGCATTAGTAATTTTAAGTTTGACAAAATCTTTCTGGTAGTTGTCCTCTTTGTGAATGTGATTAAGTTGCTTCAAAGTTTTTGAGCCTTAGTTTTCTTATCAGTAAAATCGACATAAATTATAATATCTTCACGTATATCTTATAGATATTAAACAGGAAAAAGGCTTTAAAATTTCAAGAACAGTTCCTTGAGTATACATTAGTTTCTCCCTGTGGTTCCTTATCCCCCAACTTTTGATCTCCCTCAAGCCAGCATGTACACCTATACACCCATACACTCACACAAACTCAAATGTACATGTATACACATACATGCTCACATACACTAACATACATGCTGATACACACACTAATAAAACACACATACTCACAAAACACACACATTTGACTTGTCCCTACATGGACATTCTTCCATGTAAAAGGCCTAAGTGTCATCATTTCTGAACTGCTCTATGAGAGTTCTGATATCTTTCTTTTGCTGAAACACATGTACCTTCAGGCTTGTAATGACTCTGTATCTTTTTTAATACCCAATGATTCATGTCTTTTTAAGCTTATGTTCACTTAAGACCTCTGCATAAATAAGACTTCTATGAAAATCATATTATTTTCTCATAAAAATGATAATTATATCATGGATAATTATATATGATGGATTATATTGACAGATTTACTAATATTGAGCCACTTTTCTATCCCTGAAACACAATTCAACTGATTACAGTGTACTATAATATTATTCAATATGTTGCTAAATTGTTTCTGCAATTATATTTTTATTTATGAAATTATTATTATCTTTATCAGCTCCTCATTCCTTCTGTGTTTCTTTTAAATATATTTTCCCTTATTGGAATTTCATGAATTGTTAAATCTTAATTTTTTTTTCTATGGAAATTATTGAAGTTATAACATTTCCCTAAACATTGCTTTAGCAATATCTTGGAGGTTATCGTAAGTAGTGTTTTCATTATTATCTTTATTGTGTATTGTTTTGTTTTTTACAGTGATACATATTTGGGGGATACATGTGATATTTTGACAATTCATGTAATGTGTAAAGATCAAATATGGGTATCTGGGATATCTATCACCTTAAATATTTTTTTCTTTATACTAAGAACACTTAAATTATTCTCTTCTAGCTATTTTGAAATGTGTAATAACTTATTATTAACTATAGTCATTCTATTGATCCGATGAATGCTAGGTCTTATTTCTTCTAATTGTATATTTGTACCCATTAATTAATCTCTCTTCATCCTCCTCTCCCAGCCCTCTTCTCTTTCCCAGTCTTTGGTAACCACCAATCTACTCTAACTTCATAAAATCTACTTTTTTAGCTCCCACATATGAGTGACAACATACATCATTTATCCTTTTGCGCTTGGCTTATTTCACTTAATCTGATGTTCTCTAGGCTCATCCATGTTGTCACAGATGATAGGATTTTATTCTCTTATATATCTAAATATTATTCTGTTGTGTATATATAACACTATTGTTATACACTCATCCATTGACAGACATTTATGTTGATTTCCTATTGCAGCTATTGTGAAGTGTGCACATGTAGTAGTGCAGCTTTCTGTTTCATATATTGATTTCCTTTATTTTGGATATATATCCAGTAGTGGAACTGCTGGACCATATAGTAGTTCAATTTCTAGTTTTATGAAGGACCTCTATATTATTTTTCATAGTGGCTGTATTTATTTATATTTTCACCAAAAGTGCATGATATTTCCTTATTCTTCACATCCTTGTAAGCATTTCATCATTCTCTTTTTGATAAGAGTCATATTAATTGCGGCGAGATAATATCTCCTTGTGGTTTCCTTGCTTGTTTGTTTGTTTTAGACACAGGATTTCACTCTGTCACCTAGGCTGGAGTGCAGTGGCATAATCACAGCTCACTGCAGACCCAAACTCCTGGGCTCAAGCCACCATTCCAACTCAGCTTTTCAAGTAGCTGGGGTTACAGGTATGTGCCACCACACACAGCTTACGTTTTTTTATTTTTATTTTATTTTTATTTTTGTAGAGACCTAGTCTCCAACTCCTCCCCTCATGTGATCCTCCTTGTTGGGTCTCCCAAAATGCTGAGATTACTGGTGTGGAGTCGTTGAGTTTGGCTTCCTTATGGCTTTGATATGCATTTCTCTGATGGTTAGTCATGTTGAGTATTTTTTTAAAAAAATCTATTAGCCATTTGTATGTCTTCTTTCAAAAAATGTGTATTCAGATCTTTTGTACATTTAAAAATAAAATTAGTTTTTCACCATAGAGTTGTTTGAGCTTCCAATATATTCTGATTCTTAATCCCTTGCCATATGAATAGTTTGTAAATATTGTTTTCCGATTCTGTGGGTTGTCTCTTCAGTTTGTTAATGGTTTCTTTTGCTGTGCAGTAGCTTTTTAGCCCATGTAATCTCATTTGTCTATTTTTTATTTTGTTGCTTGTGCTTTTGTGGCCTTATACAAAAAATATTTGCCGAGACCAATGTCCTGGAACACGTCCCAGAATTTCCCCCACAAAAAATGTTTTTATTTTCTAATGGTCTTAAAGGTTTACTTCTTAGATGTATGTCTTTAATTCACTTTGATTTGATATTTGTATATAGCAGAGGTAGGGGTTTAGTTTTATTCTGCTCTATATCGTTATGTAATTTCCCCAGCACAATTTATTGAAAAGGCTCCCCTTTCTCCATTGTCTGTTGTTGGTGCATTTGCTGAAAATAAATGTTAGTTGTAAATGAATTTATTTGTATCTGGGTTCCTGACTCTGTTTCACTGGTTTATGTGTGTTTTTATGGCAGTACCATACTGATTAGGTTACTATAGCTTTTTTTCTTGTGTATTTTGAATCAGATGGTATGATGCCTCTAGCTCTTCTTTTTTTTTTTAAGTTTTCTGTTTGTTTGTTTTTGTTTTTGTTTTTGTTTTTTTGTTTTTTGTTTGCTTAGGATTCCTTTGGCTATTTGGGGTCTTTTGTGGCTTCATATAAATGTTAACTTTAAAAA
>NW_012103821.1:1113485-1116060 GCF_000951045.1 Mandrillus leucophaeus
TACTGTAATCCTGTTTTGTGGCTAGTGAGAAATCCTATTGCATGTAACAGTATTAGCAGTTACATGTTTAGTTAAATTTTCATTATGAATTTAGAAAGAGTAGTTCAAATTTTCATATTACTCACTGCCTGAAAATAACATAGGTGATTATGTAACACTTCAGTCTACTATGTGTTAAAGGAAATTCATTGTTATTTGTCTACTCATTTTTCAGAGAACTGCTTGCATGACAATTCACATTTATAAGTATTTCAAACATACTATAATAAAATTATCAGAAAATAATACAATAATTAAGAAACATTGAGAGATGCAATTATAGATGCAAAGAAGCTATAGACATAATCACACAAAAATCAACTGGAATGTTTCTAATTTGCATCCAATTAAAAAATCTGGGTATATTAGGCATTCATTAAAAATGATTACTTGTACTCTTCCACATGTAAGCTATTGAAGACAGATAATTATATTAGAATTAAATTGTGTAGTTTTCTCCTATGAAAACATTTATGTTGTCCAACTAGTGAACCAAAACAACCAGCAATCTTTATATCTCCATGAGTATCATTAAACTTCAATAAATTATTAAGATTTGGTAAAGCAAAATAGGAACACCTGCCACTCTGTCAACAGAACAGATGGTCAATAGTAAATTTTCAAATAGTCATTTCCTAAATTGACGAGAAGAGTCAGTTTGACACTTGGCACACAAAACCATATGTCTCTTGTGTAAAAAGATCTATGCAAGTCCGAGGGTGAAAGTCCATTTTCATTTTTTTGTTAAGAAAGTCAAAATAACCAACTGTTTTTAAGTATTAATGTGCACTTTAAATGTCTGCCAGGTGCTTAACATTCTATTTAATATAAATTCTGGTAAATGACACATTATAACTTAAACTCTCTGGTGAATTCATTGGTGTTTATTATATTATTATTTATACCATTTTTCATATTTAAAAATTCATGAAATAAAACATATATGCTTCTGATGACAATTGATCCTTGTTCTTTCCAAATATAGTATTTTAGATATTTTCACTGGGCTGCTGTTACATAGAATTCAAGATGATATTTTTCACATATTGCATACAAAATAAAATAATTAAACCTGAAATGCAATTTAATTTTGCTTTGAAATAAATGAGAAGCCCTGTAGTGAGGTTAAGAGAAAAATAAATAAATCTAAAATAGGTTTTCTTGCTTACTAATGAAAAGGTGTATTACTAGTTTGACTTACCAGTTATTGTTAGATGATCAAAAAATCAGAGAATTATCTTTATTATATTTAATGACATAAAAATGTTTTTCAGTGTAATATAATTGTGATCTAAATATGCTGAAGTAGGAAATTTGCTTTTAAAACCTAAAAGCAAATTTACTTTTAAAATCTAAAAGCAAATTTCCTACTTCAGCATATTTAGACCATAATTATATTTCTAAAACAGGATATTAAAAAATATTTCTGGAAATTTCATTGTGGATATGTTGATTAACATAGTTTGCCCAAAATTTGTGCTTAGTTAATATAAAGGTTGATAAAATTGAGTCATTTTATTGAATCTGAATGGCTGAATTATAACGAATTCAATAAGTGTACCTCAATCTGTCCATACAATTCAAGAAATAATTTTTTGAAGGATACAAATATGAAAATGCATTAGTAATTTTAAGTTTGACAAAATCTTTCTGGTAGTTGTCCTCTTTGTGAATGTGATTAAGTTGCTTCAAAGTTTTTGAGCCTTAGTTTTCTTATCAGTAAAATCGACATAAATTATAATATCTTCACGTATATCTTATAGATATTAAACAGGAAAAAGGCTTTAAAATTTCAAGAACAGTTCCTTGAGTATACATTAGTTTCTCCCTGTGGTTCCTTATCCCCCAACTTTTGATCTCCCTCAAGCCAGCATGTACACCTATACACCCATACACTCACACAAACTCAAATGTACATGTATACACATACATGCTCACATACACTAACATACATGCTGATACACACACTAATAAAACACACATACTCACAAAACACACACATTTGACTTGTCCCTACATGGACATTCTTCCATGTAAAAGGCCTAAGTGTCATCATTTCTGAACTGCTCTATGAGAGTTCTGATATCTTTCTTTTGCTGAAACACATGTACCTTCAGGCTTGTAATGACTCTGTATCTTTTTTAATACCCAATGATTCATGTCTTTTTAAGCTTATGTTCACTTAAGACCTCTGCATAAATAAGACTTCTATGAAAATCATATTATTTTCTCATAAAAATGATAATTATATCATGGATAATTATATATGATGGATTATATTGACAGATTTACTAATATTGAGCCACTTTTCTATCCCTGAAACACAATTCAACTGATTACAGTGTACTATAATATTATTCAATATGTTGCTAAATTGTTTCTGCAATTATATTTTTATTTATGAAATTATTATTATCTTTATCAGCTCCTCATTCCTTCTGTGTTTCTTTTAAATATATTTTCCCTTATTGGAATTTCATGAATTGTTAAATCTTAATTTTTTTTTCTATGGAAATTATTGAAGTTATAACATTTC
>NW_012103821.1:1118345-1143409 GCF_000951045.1 Mandrillus leucophaeus
CTGAAAATAAATGTTAGTTGTAAATGAATTTATTTGTATCTGGGTTCCTGACTCTGTTTCACTGGTTTATGTGTGTTTTTATGGCAGTACCATACTGATTAGGTTACTATAGCTTTTTTTCTTGTGTATTTTGAATCAGATGGTATGATGCCTCTAGCTCTTCTTTTTTTTTTTAAGTTTTCTGTTTGTTTGTTTTTGTTTTTGTTTTTGTTTTTGTTTTTTTGTTTTTTGTTTGCTTAGGATTCCTTTGGCTATTTGGGGTCTTTTGTGGCTTCATATAAATGTTAACTTTAAAAAAAAATTGTGATCAATGCTATTGATATTTTGGTAGAGATTGCATTGAATCTGTGCATTGTATTAGGTAGTAATTGACATTTTAACAATAACAAATCTTCCAATCTATAGCCATTCAATAGCTTTTTATTTTTTAGGTCCTGGTCAATTTCTTTCATCAGTATTTCTTTAGTTTTCCTTGGGTACATCCTACATTTCTTTGTTTAAATTAATTCTAGGCAGTTTATATCTTTTGTAGTTTTTGTAAATGAGATTACTGCCTCAGTTTCTTTTTCAGATAGCTCACACTTGGCGTGCATAAATTCTACTGATATTTGCATGTTGATTTTATATCCATCAACTTTACTGAATTCATTCATCAGTTCTAAGAGGCTGTTTGTGGAGACTATGTTTTTCCAAATATAAAATCATGTCATCCGTGAATAAGGCTAATTTGACTTCTTCTTTCCAATATGGATACCCTTTATTTCGTTTATCTTGCCTAATTGCTCTCGCCAAGACTTCCAGTATTATGTTGAATAAACTGGTGAAATTGGGCATCGTTTTTGTTTCAGATTTTAGAGGAAAGGCTTTCAATTTTTCCCCATTTAGTATGATGTTAATTGTGGTTTTGTCCAATATGGCCTTCATTATTTTGAGATATGCCCTTTTATACCCAGTTTGATGAGAATTTTCATCATAAATGGATGCTGAAATTTTTCAAACGCTTTTTAAATATCTATTGAAATAATCAGATGGTATTTCTTCTTGTTTCTGTTATTGTGATATGTCACATTTATTGATTTGTGTATGTTTAGTCATCCTTGTATCCCTGGGATTAATCACACTTATTCATGGTGAATGATATTTTTAATGTGCTGTTGGATTTGGTTTGCTACTATTTTTTTTGCAATTGTTGGATCTATGTTTACAAATTATATTAGCCTATGATTTTCTTTTCTATTTTTTGTTCTTTTGTTGTGCTATGTCCTTATCTGGTTTTGGTATCAGGATAATACTGACCTTGTAGAATGAGTTTGAACATATTTCTTCTTCTTCAGTTTTTTTGGAGAGTTTTAGTAGAATTGCTATTAGTTCTTTTTTACATGTTTAGTAGAATTCAGCAGTAAAGCCGTCATATTTTGGGCTTTTCTTTGATGGGAGACTTTTTATTATGACTTTGATTTAATTACTCATTATTGGTTTGTTCAGGTTTTCTATTTCTTCATGGCTCTATGTTGGTAAGTGGTATGTGTTCAGGAATTTATCCATTCCTTCTGAGTTTTCTAGTGTGTTGGCATATGGCTGTTCATAAATCTCTAGTGATTCTTTGTAATTCTATGGTTTTCACTGTGATGTCTCCTTTTTGTTTCTGATTTTATTTATTTGGGGTTTCTTTCTTTTTTTCTTAGTCTGACTAAAGGTTTTCCCGTTTTGTTTGTCATATCAAAGAAACCAGTTTAATTTTGTTGATATGTTGTATTTTTGTCTCAATTTTATTTACTTATGCTCTAATCTTTATTATTTTTTTCTTCTACTAGTTTTGGATATAGTTTGTTCTTATTTTTCTAGTTCCAGTATTCCCTTTTCCTGTATGTTTCTGAGTAAGTTTCTTGAGATGCATCATTATATTGTTTATTTGAAGGCTTTCTCCTTTTTTATGTAGACATTTATTGTTAAAACTTCTCTCTTAGTACAGATTTTGCTATATCCCATAGATTTTGGTAATTTGTGTTTCTATTTTTATTTGTTTCAATACATTTTTAAATTCCCTTCTTAGTATCTTCATTGACTCACTGGTCATTCAATTACAAGTTGTTTAATTTCCATGTATTTATATTGTTTCCAGGATTCCTCTTGTTATTAATTTCTAGTTTTATTCTGTTGTGATCAGAAAAAGATACTTGATATAGTTTCTACTTTTTTTGACTTTATTAAGCCTTGTTTTTTGGCCTAAGATATGCTCTATTCCAGAGAATGTTCCATGTGTAGATGGAAAGAATGTATTCTATAGCAGTTGGGTGAAATGTTCTGTAAAATCAGTTAAGTCCATTTGGGCTACAGTATAGTTTCACTTTGATGTTTCTTTTTTGATTTTCTGTCTGGGTGATCTGTTCACTACTTAGAGTGGGATGCTAAAGTGCCCGACCATTATTGTGTTGCAGTTAGTCTATCTCCCTCTTTAAATTTATTAATGTTTGCTTTATATAGCTGGGTGCTCTGGGGTTGGGTGCATAGATTATATATAATTGTTTAATCCTCTTGTTGAATCAAAACCTTTATCATTATATAGTGACCTTCTTTGTCTCTTTTTACAGTCTTTAACTTGTCTATTTTATCACATATAAATATAGGTATACTTTCTATTTTGATTGGTGTTTTGTTTTGTCATTTATTTTTAAGGGAAATTATGCAATTTTCTTTTGCATATGGTCCAGAGTTCTGTCAGACAACCAGAGCCACGATAAGAGTTATAGATCCATGATAAGAATTACAGAAATAAAAAGTATATTTTAGAAGTTATTTAAAAATCGGAAATACAAATCTGAAAAATAAATCAGAGAATCAAGTAAAAAGTAACCAACCAGTTCTCCTAAGTCAGTAGTACAGACAGAAAAATTGGAGCTTAGGGAAAAATATGCAAAATGAGGCATGGCCAGCTGCCCAAATGGGACCACAAAAAAGACAATTGTGACAAAATGAATATGAGCTGGCAATTCATAGAGAGCTGTGTCTTTGGTGTAGCTCCTGCATAGGTTAGTGTATAGTACCAATTGCAAGGGTAGGGTAGGTAGGGCTGTTAATCAGAAGGATCAGCAGTCCAGAAGCCTAATTAGACCTGTAGCAGAGTAAAGTCTCTGACCTTGTCAGGCTATCATAACCATCTGATAATACTGGCTCCTTTTTCATTTCCCCCTTTCACATTTTATGAAAGTTCCATTTCTGGCTAGATGTTACCCAGAAACATACTGGAAAAGGGAATTCTAGAAACAGGTCTAATCCCTGGCTGTGTTGCTATAATAAAACTTTGTTGAAGAAGGGGGGAAATAAGCAAGTTTCCTTATATTATAATTAATTTCCAGGCATAATACATTAAGATCAGAACTATATCTGCACTTTTCATAATTTAGAAAATATTGAGGCATTGAATTATTTTAATATATAGCAAATTTCATAGGTATTCAAGGTGTACTTAGAAGAAAGTTGTATTCTCAATGTTTCATGTTTCAAAGTTTGATTATTAAACCTTCATTATTTTTGGCTACCTCATCTTTTTTAATTCGGGAGGTAAATAATTAATTGCCTTCTAATATTAATATGTTGCCTTTACTTTTATTTTATTTTTTCACTTTTTTTTTCTTTTTTTTTTTTTTTTTTTTTGAGATAGCATCTCACTCTGTTGCCCAGGCTGGAATATAGTGGCACAATCATGGCTCACTGCAGCCTCAACTCCCTGGGCCCAAGCTGTCCTCCCACCTCAGACTCCTGAGTAGCTGGGAATAGAGATACACACCACCACAATTGGCTAATTAATTTGTTTTAGAGACAAGGTCTCACTATACTGCCTAGACTTGTCTCAAACTTTTGGGCTTAAGCAATTATCCCACCTCGGTCTCCCAAAGTGCTGAGATTACAGGTGTAAACAACCACAACCAACCTAATATTAAAATATCTCTAATTTTCCTTGCGTCTTCTACAGTTTCTGCTTTACAAAATTTGCTGCTGTGATATTTGGGACATATATTTTATATCTATTTGTTCTTCAGTGTGACTTGCAAAGTTTGGAGTGTGTCATTTTAATACATGGGAATCAAAAATATGTGAAATTTAATATTTACTTCTTTATAACATTTAATACTGTTTGGGTCAAATTCTTTCTTGTCTAATATTAAGAAAAATGCAAGTAAAACGTTAGTAGTAATCAAAACTTAGCATATAACTAAATCAGTGATTGAGTTAAGTCAAAAATAAAAAGATGGCCTAATTTTTCATATAAAACATTAAGTTAAGATTTGCTTTTTGGCCCAGTCTGAACATATTTTTTTCTTTATGTAGATGGGTTAGAGTCATTTACTTTACTAAAATGACAGACATTGGACCTCCATTCTAAGTGCTGAGAAGATGAGAATATGGATTTCAATCATGCCAATTAGTACATATAAATATACTTTATCACTTACTAGATGAGTAATTGTTAACATGTTCAAAATTCATGTATCAGCTTTTCCATCTATAACATTATGATAATAACATTACTTCTCTCACAATGCTTTTATGAGGAGAACACAAAATATGTACAAAAATTAACAGAGCACATACATGTTTTGGAGATGTAATTGATGACAAACAGTAAACATATGATTAGAATTCGTATCCTTACATGTTCTACAGTTTATAAATGATCTTTATGACACACTATGGTCTAAAGCACAAAATCCCAGGACTCAAAAATAAATATTTTGCCAATATTCTAGTTTTCAGGATGTAGAAAATATATTGTATATATTTGCAAAATTTTGAATTATTTATAAAGCAGATAATTTTTGGCCTTTATCCTTCCATTTCTCTTCACATAGCTACATTTTATTCAATTTTATATTTAATATTTTATTCAATTTTATATTTCATAATATTGGCATAGGGTGCTATCAGCATTTTTTTAATCTTAGCAAAAGAAAGCCATTGCACTCAACCTAAGCACATTAGTGCATGCAATGTTGATATGTGAATGCAATAATAACTTTGAAGTTAACTAAATAAGCAACATTTAATAGGTGAAGAAGGATGTGGAGAAGTGAATACTAACTTTTTATAGCATGATTCTTACATTACTTTAATTGAATGATCATTTCTGGAAATCAAGGGAGATAGTTAATTTTTTATTCCTCAGCACTTCTATGAAACCCTCTAATGATGGCAAGACTGTTAATTCTCAAATCAAAGGGGAAATCAAAGAAAAGATCAGAGAAGCAACATCTGATGGAGTTAAAAAATGAAAAAAAGTGTCCACCCTGTGAATTCCTAGAGCCATAATAAAACTATAAATAGCTATGTACTTTATACAAATTATAAAATCTTTGTAACCTCTGCCCCAACTTTGACCACTCTCTATCAGGAAAAAAAACATGACATCACCTACAGTCAGCCCTGTGTCTGTTAGTCAAAGATTTGTCATTGTTTACAAGGATAGTTTAGCTCTAGATTACAAACATGAACCAGATATTAATTATAAAAATGGGAGTTTTTCTCCTTTTAAAAATAAATATAAGATATACCCAGTATCAGCATAGAAGTTGTCACCTCTATCTTTACCAAAAACAAACACAAAAAATGGGCAAACAAAAAAATTAATGATTTCTTGCACCCATCAAATAATGAGCATCCAGAGAGGCAGTTGAAGAGAGAGCTGCATACCTGGAGGAGAAGTCACTGGAGCCATAGGCTGATTGGAACACTGAGATGGAAGTCTTGAAGAATTGTTAGAGGCTGTGAGTGGAATAGTGTGAGACAGAGTAACTCTTTAGGACTGCAGTCTTAGGCAGATATTCTCACTCGCATGGGCTTTTCCTCCAGCAACCTCACCAGGTTCCCATCCAAGGATCTGACAATATCCACCCCACCCATCAATCCTAGCAGGGAGAGAAGAAGCATAACTTTTGTGAAATAAACTCAGTGCCTTCTCCATTAAAAAAAAAAAAAAAAAAAAAAAAAAAAAAAAAAAAAAAAGAGCTACTATCCAGAGGACAGGGCTTTGTCAGAGTAAAATTCTAAAATTTTATCCCAACTGGAAGAAAAGAATGTCTCATCACACCAATCTTTTCCAGCCTTCTTATGATACTTAATAGGAAATACAAAATAACACGAAACTGAAATCAGCATCAACAGTAGATAGGGCCTCAAAGAAAAAGACATACAATGCTGATTGGGCATGGGGGGTAAAAAGTTAGAACCTTGGGGAAATATTTGTGAAGGCCACAATCTTTTAGTAAATAGGTCTACTAAAAGACTGAGATTTACTTGGAGGATCATAGAATGTTTTCCATCTCCCCCAGCTTATCACACCAACAGGTGTCCAGAATAAGAGCAGTGGACTATAACTGAAAGAGCTGCAAGACTTAGGTTCAAGAGGGTATACCAAAATCAAAGACACTGGAGGAATTTAAAGGCTCTGGTGCACATAGTTACATCAAAAACAGACCACAATTTGTACTCAGACTAACATAAGTCCTCACAGTAAAGGCCTATTTGCTTGAGTTTCTGTTACTTAATACAACATATCCAGCTGTGGGAAAAAAAAAAAAAATACAAGCCATGACACGAGGCAATGCAATCATTGAAACCAGGATGAGATTTGACACATATGTTGAAATTCTCACACAAGGATTTTAAATGAACTATGATTGATTAATATGTTAAAGGGAAGAATTAGACAACACGCAAGAACTGAAGGGTAAAGATAGGAAAGATGGAATCTCTAAGAAAGTGTCCGAAGGGAATGCTAAAAATCAAAACCGTAGTAAGATAAAAGAACAATGCTTCCAACAGGCTTATCAGTAGACTGGACACTGCTGAGGAAAAAAATTAATGAACTTGGGCATAGGTCAATAGAAGCTTCTCAAACTCTATTGCAAATATTTGTTTTAAACAAAAAGAGAGTAAAACCTCCAAGAACTATGGAACAATATCAAAAGGTATAGCAAACATCTAATTTGAATGCCACAAGTGAAAGAAAAAGAAAAACCACTCAGAAGAAATACTGGAAGTAATGATGTCTGAAAACTATCCACAAATATTGACAGACACCAGACCAGAGATCCAGGAAGCTCAGAGAACACTGAGAAGCATAAATTCCAAAAACAAAATCAAAACATTTAGACATAACATATTTAAAATTTAGAAAATAATGAACAGCAACAAAAGAATCTTGACAAAATCTAAACAAGAAGAGGATAGAAGCTTACCTATCCAAAAACAAAGATACAAATTATATTAGATGTGTTACTGTAAATTCAGGTAAAAAAAATCAGAAATTTTACATGGAAAAACAGTTGAATGGAATCTCCAAGGTGAAAAGAAATGATCAACCTAGAGTTGTATATTCAGTAAAATTATTATTCATAAATGTAGAAATAAGAATTTCTCAGACAACTAAAACTGAAGTGTTATAATTCCCTCAGATTTCCTGTTCTGCAAGAAATATGAAGACTTGCTTCAGGAAGAAGAACAATGAAATAAGTCAGAAACTTGGCAATACATAAAGAAAAAACGAGTGCTAAAAATGTAATAAATTAAGTAATTTCACAAGGCAAGAGAGAGAAGAATTGGGAATGCTTTGTCATAAATTTCTTATAGTACATGTGAAGCCATATACCATTATTTGGAAGTATATGTACTTATTTTCAAATTATATTTTAAACAATACAGTAACCAGTGAGTTTTCTGAACTTAAATGATAATCTAAGAGACCAGAAAAAATGGAAAGATAAAATATTTAGTCAAAAGTAGAAATGCAAAAAAGAAACTTACAAATGTAATGAACAGAAAATAGATACAAAGAGGCTGCTCTTGCTATCAAGTGGCCATTATTTTATTCCTTGACTTAAAAAAAGAAAATAGTTACAAAGAGTGTAAATAGTAATCAAATAATTGTAGAAATTATTTTAAATGTGAATGGTCAAATCATACAAAATACCAAGAGAGATTCTCAGGATGGATTATGAAAAAAAGAGTCAATTTTTTTGTTGTGTGTAAGAAAACCACTTTAAGTATAATGGTTCAGGTAGGTTAAAAGTAAAGAGGAAGAGAAAATATACCTTCCTAATATTATTCAGAAGAAAGATGGCATTAGATATATTGATTTCAGAAAAGCAGACTTCGGAATAAGGAAAATTATCAGAGAGTAAGAGGGGCAATACCATTCTTCAAGAAGACATAGCAACCCTAAATGTGTATGCACTTAACAATGGAATGTAAACATGTGTGAGGCCAGCATTACAGTAATACCAAAAAAAGATAAAGACATTATGAGAAAGGAAACCACAGGGCATAATCTTTGTGAAACTAAACACCAAAATCCATAGCAAATCTTATGAAATAAATCAAGCAATACGTAAAAAGGATAATACATCATGACCACGTGGATTTCATTCCAAAAAATAATGCTGATTAAACATTCATAGGTCAGTCAATGTAACTCATCATCTTAGCAGGATAAATAAGAAAACAAAAAGATCCTATCAATAGATGCAGAAAAAGCAGTTGACAAAACTCAATTCCCCTACATGATAAAGTCTTGCAAAATATTAGAATTGGTAGAGAATTTTCTTAATCTAATCAAGACTTATGGATACTTATACCTAATGTTGTACTTAGTGGTGAGAGACCAAGCTTTTTTTCTCTAAGATCAAGAATAAGTCAAAGGGCCGGGCTTGGTGGCTCACGCTTGTAATCCCAGCACTTTGGGAGGCACGTTGATCACCTGACATCAGGAGTTTGAGACCAGCCTGGCCAACATGGTGAAATCCCATCTCTACTAAAAATACAAAAATTAGCCGAGTGTGGTGGTGTGTGCATGTAATCCTAGCTATTTTGGGGGATGAGACAGGAGAATCACTTGAACCCGAGAGGCGGAGGTTACAGTGAGCCGAGACGGCGCCGTTGCACTCCAGTCCAGCCTGGGCAACAAGAGTAAAACTCTCTCTCAAAAAAAAAAAAAAAAAAAATAGAGTAAGTCAAGGATGTCCTCTCACTACTCCTAGTCAGCATTGTACTGGAAGACCCACTGAGTGGAAAAAGATAAGAAAAAGAAATAAAATTTATAAAAACTGGAAAGAAAAATCAATATTGGTTTTATTCATGATTACATGACTGTCTATGTGAAAATCCCTGAGGAATCTAAAATAAAAACAAGCTCCATAAGTATTTGCTGTGCATAGGGACTTTCCAGTGGAGAAACATGGCAAACCTTACCTCAGCCAGGGGATCAAGGTTAACATCGACGGTGATAAGCTATCTTGCTAGCATGTACCCTTGATATAATGTGATAAGAGTGGCACTTTACCTCTATAATCTTCCTTCCCCAAAAGTATAACCTCAAAGTAATTATTAAAAAAAAAAAAAATCAGACAAGCCACAAACCTAGGGAATTCTACAAAGTACTTGAAGAGTTGTCATAAAAATTGTCAAGGTCATCAAAAACAAGGAAATTCTGAAAAACTCAGTCTACAGCAACCTAAGAAGACCTAGCCACCAAATGTAATATGTCATTCTCAGTAAAATCTTGTAATCAATAAGTGACATAAGGTAAAATATGAAGGAATCTAAATAATATATGTACTATAATCAATAATAATGTATCATTTTTGGTCCATTAATCATGATGATTGTAACATACTAATGTAACATATTAATAATGGTCACGACTGAGTTGGGGATATAAAGCAAACTGCCTGTACTATTTACTCAACATTTCTGTAAGTCTACAATTATTCTAAAATTAAAACTTTATTAAGCACTTTCAGATAAAAAAAAAATATATCTAGAGAAGACTACGATTCTACAAACGGCATAGGAAAACTAATGATTTACATCCAAGAAGTGTTCAAAATTTCTGGGAATCAGTATTCAAGGTCACATAAGCTCTTTTGTTAGGGAAGTAATATCTAGTGGGGACACAGAAAAATCAAAATACGAGAGTATCTATCCCATCTTTGAGGGGTAGAGAATTCCTTGTGGAAGGAATGTCTATATTGGTATTTGTACTATGTCCAAGAATTAACCAAGGTAAATGTGTAAAGTGGTTGTAATTCAAGAAAAGAGTGGGAAGAATTTTCCACACTACGATCATGAATACAACTTTTTTTTTTTTTTTTTTTTTTTTTGAGACGGAGTCTCGCTCTGTCGCCCAGGCTGGAGTGCAGTGGTGCCATCTGGGCTCACTGCAAGCTCCGCCTCCCGGGTTCACGCCATTCTCCGGCCTCAGCCTCCCGAGTAGCTGGGACTACAGACACCCGCCACCTCGCCCGGCTAATTTTTTGTATTTTTAGTAGGGACGGGGTTTCACCATGTTAGCCAGGATGGTCTCGATCTCCTGACCTCGTGATCCGCCCATCTTGGCCTCCCAAAGTGCTGGGATTACAGGCTTCAGCCACCGTGACCCGCCATGAATACATTTTAAACATTCTACTTACCCCTTTTTGTTGCAGTTTCCTCCTGCTGGACCTAAAATTTATTCATTTTCTCAGGGTACTTGTAAGAAATATCTTCCCTCCTCCTTCTTCTCCTCTTCCCACACCTTCTCCCGTTACTCTTTCTAAGCTTTATCTTCCTTCTCTTCCTCATCTTCTCCTTTCCCTTTGTTTCCTCTTCCTCCTCCTTTCTCTTCTGCTGCTTCTTTCTCATGTTTTTTTTTTTTCCTCCTGTTTCTCATCTTCCTCTTCTCCCTTTTTCTCTGTTTTCTCCTCCTCTTCTCCTTCTAATCCTTAATATACTTTGCTCTTAGTACTGACATTAAGAAATATCCAGTGAATGTCATTAGTTATTACCTTATCAACACCTTCAACTGGGATTTGTGTTAAGAAGTGTGACTGACTACCATCAACTAAACTAGCCTCAGTTCCACCTCCTGCTGAGTCTGAGGACCAACATAAAGTGCTAGAAACTACAAGAACACAAATAGGAATGGAAGGGTAAAGTGACATTTAAAATAAGACTCAAAAAGCAAGCAAACATGGTTATGAAAAGATTTTATTTTTAATTGAGTTATCAATTCTACCCTTGCCACCCCATTAAGCAGTTGCATAATGAAATTTCACCATTGCCTTTTTATAACTCCAGTTATCCTTCCTGTGCCTAAACTACTCCCTTGCTGTAAATTAGACATTTTTGAAAGATGTTTTCACTCATTCTGTTCTCCAGATTCCTATTTAGCACACTAGCATTAATGCTGTCTTCAAAAAAATTATTTTATCAGAGCATAATACAATTTATTACTTCCTCATATTAAATGAGCTGACACCCTGATGATCATTGAGATTCAAAACAATTTCCAAAGCCGCTTAATTTATAGCAGGGTCTAGTTAAAAGCTTTGGGGGAATCTGGTCTTATAGCATTTGTTGTGCTATCTGTCCAGTGAAGGATGAATCTCCAGATACGTTGTGCACACGACCACATGATTTGTGCACTCACCACAGTGGCCAGAGATGCAAAAATACCATTATTAGTTCAGAGACTGGAACAGTTCTCTGAATTAAGATACTTTTCATGTTTATTACACTGTTTCACCTTCTGTATAATTTAATATTCAAGCTGTGTAAGCCTAAATAGCTCAGCGCAGCTGGCGTGGTGTCTTGTTATTTCTCACTTTTCCTCTTATCTGTGCAATTTTAATAATTGGGAGCCTAAAAACGTTATGGTAAATGGATAAAATTATTCAAGAAATTCACATACTTGGCACATAGTCAGTGAGAAGCTTAAATCAATTTTCTTGAACTGTCAGCCATGATGTAGATCTAAATGGAATGCTAGCATTTAGTCAGATTCATTGCTTATTTTTTGTCTCTGCAATTATGAAATATGAAGGTTGGTAAGGGTTATTCAATGTCTTTTGTTTTTTTTTCCCAATTTGAATGGCTCTGGTAACTTATAAATATTTTGCAATTTAATCATAGAAATAATATCCATTTTTTTCTTTAAAGAAATACACATTAAAAATGTTTTCTTGTTTTTGGTAGGGAAAGAAGCAATAAGTTAAATCTAATGCACATTTTTACCTTGACCTCTCAGCCTCAGCAATACGCTTTCTCATATTCGATTCAACTAAATGCAAAGTCTATGCAGCTACAGATTTAAAATATGAATGTCAGAATATAGGCTTTCTTTGTTGTACAGTGACTTGTTTAAATTGATATCTTAGCATTTTTCATCCAGATGCTTTTTTGTGATGAAGAATTAAAACTTGTATTTTTATAAGTACAAGTTTGTTTATAAAAAAGTTGAACACCTTGTGGAAAATAGATTTCATATTGGATAAATCTCATTCAGGGTTAATACTACACATTTCTATTCACCACTTCCTAATTCTAAAATGAAGCTGTCCATTAGGAAATATTCCAAAGGCTAAATGTTTATATTGAAGTGCAGAAAATTG
The DNA here is from genome assembly GCF_000951045.1 of Mandrillus leucophaeus. Taxonomy (NCBI): domain Eukaryota; kingdom Metazoa; phylum Chordata; class Mammalia; order Primates; family Cercopithecidae; genus Mandrillus; species Mandrillus leucophaeus. The sequence continues at coordinate 1,130,768 of NW_012103821.1, forward strand.
CCACTTTTTCCTTTTTAAGTTCTATATGAAAACCAGGACATAGTTCCTTTTTTAATTGTCTACAGCAATCATATATTGTCTAGGTAATTGTCATTTGGGGTCATTTTAATTTAAATTTTAAATGAGCAAATTAGTAGTATTTTGAAGAGGGAGGACATCTCATCACATTCTTATTCTCACACGGAAAATTACTCCATCTAGCTCAGTCCACTGGGTATTAATTCAGTAACTGAAATATAGCAATGTAGGATGACATTGTTTCATGGGTGTGCCTCCAAGTGGAATCTTAGACAACGTGATCTTCATTTTATCTTTCTCCTTTAATTTTGGCCCACGCAAGCAAAGCCCACATCTCTCACAGGACAGCACTCAAGTTTTGTTTAACTACCTATCATCTCAGGTATTTTCTTTCTCTCTAACTTCTGAATTAGAGACATGAGCCAGTTTGTGAAAAGAAATGTCTTATAGCTGTTCTTTGGATAGGAAATTATTTTTATAAATGCAAAAGTGACTTTTGTGAGCAAAGCTTCAGTGAAGTTCTGTATAGTGCAGTCATCTTTCCTGACTCACGCTACTGCTGTTGTTTTATTTATTTATTTTTCTTGAGACAGAGTCTCACTCTGTAGACTACGCAAACTGGCATCACGTCAGAGTCACCTTCTATTATAAAGACACAGGCACGTATATATTCATTGCATTCATCTTCATTTGCTGAGGAGTGTTTTACCTCTGATTATGTTATCTAGTTTAGTGTACGTGCTATGTGGTGGTGAGAAGAATGCATATTTTTTTTGTTTTTGGGTGGAGAGTTATTTAGATATCTATCAGGTCCATTTGATCCAGTGCTGGCTTCCAGGTCTTGAATGTCTTTGTTAATTTTCTGTCTCAATGATCTGTCTAATATTGTCAGTGGGGTGCTAAAATCTCACACTATTATTGTGTGGGAGTGAAAGTCTCTTTGAAGGTCTGCAAGAACTTGCTTTATGAATGTGAGTGCTCCTGTGTTTGGTACATATATATTTAGGGTAGTTAGTTCTTCTTGTTGAATTGAAGCTTTTATCCTTATATAATGCTCTGTGTCTTTTTTTTTTTTTTTTTAATCTTTGCTGATTTAAAGTCTGTTTTGTCTGAAACTAGGATTTCAACCTGTGCTTTATTTCTGTTTTTCATTTGCATGGTAGATTTTTCTCCATCATTTTATTTTGAGCCTATGTGTGTCATTGCATGTGAGATGGGTCTCTTAAAGAGAGCATAGCAATGGGTCTTGGTTCTTTATCCAGCTTCACTCTATGCCTTTTACGTGGGAAATTTAGCAAATTTGCATTCAAGGTTAGTACTGATATGTGTGGATTTGATCCTGTCATCATGATGTTAGCTGGTTATTTTGCAGACTTGTGAATGTGGTTGCTTTATGGTATCTCTGGTTTGTGTACTTCACCATATTTATGTAAGGGTTGGTAATGGTCTTTCCATTCCATATTTAGTGCTTCCTTTAGGAGCTCTAGTAAGGCAGGTCTGGTGGCAATGAACTCCCTCAGTATTTGCTTGTCTGAAAAGGAACTGATTTCTCTTTTCAGGGAGCCTGCAGGCTGGTGCGTGGCCCTAGGGGTTGCCCTGCTGGATATGAAATTCTGGATTGAAAATCCTTTTCTTTAAGAATGTTGAATATTGGCTCCCAATCTCTTCTGACTTGTAGTGTTTCTGCTGAGAATTTCACTGTTAGTCTGATGAGCTCCCCTTTGTAGGTGACTTAACCATTCTCTCTAGCTCCCTTTAACACTGTTTATTTCATTTCAACCTCAGAGAATCTGATGATTACATGCCTTGGGAATGATCTTCCTGTGAAGTATCTTACTGGGGTTCTCTGCATTTCCTGAATCTGAATGTTGGTCTCTCTAAAAGGTTGGGAAACTTATCATGGATGATATCCTGAAATATATTTTCCAAGTTGGTTCCATTCTCTCCGTCTATTTCAGGGACACCGATGAGTCACTGATTTGGTCTCTTCACATAATTCCATATTTCTCAGTGGTTTTGTTTGTTCCTGTTCTTTCTTTTTTCTCTATTCTTGTCTGTCTTATTTCAGAAAGTCACTCTTCAAGCTGTGAGTTTCTTTCCTCCACTTGGTCTATTCTGCTATTAATACTTGTGATTGCGTATAGTGTTTCTTGTAGTGTTTTTAATTTTTTCAGGTCTATGAAATCAGTTTATTTTTTTTCTATACTGGCTATTTGTCTGTCAATTCCTGCATTGTTTTATCATATTTTTAGCTTCCTTGGACAGGTCTTTAATGTAGTCGTATAGCTCAATGATTTTTGTTCCTATTCCTAATTTGAATTCTATGCCTGTTATTTCAACCACGTCAGCCTAGTTCAGAACCCTTGCTGGAGAGGTAGTGCAGTCATTTGGAAGAAAGAAGGCACTCTGGGATTTTGAGTTGTTAGGGTTATTATGCTGAATCTTTCTCATTTTTGTGGGATTATTTTCAATAAATATTTGAGGTGCTGATCTTTGAATGAGTGTTATTTTCTTTTCTCCTATTTGATGACCTTGAGGAGCTGATTGTAGTATAAGGTGGGTTCAGCCAATTCGCTTTGTTTCTGTAAGATTTTAGCAGGTTAGCGCTCAGTTACCAACTCCTAGACTGCACACTCTAACTCCGGGAGACTTGTATTGGGTCCTGACCTTGTTTTCTGGCTCTTTGAAGTCAGGAATCCACTGTGCAGGAGGAGGTGAGGTGCTCCAGGACCGCTGATCACTACAATCCAATGGGTGGTGTCAATATAGTGGCAGCAGGATCCGTCCTCACTTTCAAATGCTAGCAACAGCCGTGACGGCAGCTGCAACAGAGTGCTAGTGGGTGCTGGGATGCCTGCCTCCCTGCCAGGGTACACCATAGCGTCAGAGGCAACACAGCTCAGGGGAGCAAACGGAGCCTGCTGGTGACTCTGCACATGGTCATGCTGGTGGTGGTGCTGGCATAGGGACAGGGCACTGGCTGCTGCAGGTCTGGGTGCCTTCTCTATGCCCGGCAAGCAGGAGTGCTCACTCTGGGTAGGGGAGGATCTGCTGTTCTCTGCCTAGTGTTAGAGCAAAGGCAGGGCGCTGGTGGGGCAGGGCTTGCTGGCTCTGGACCCACCAAGGCTCTGTCTGCAGTGGCAGTGGGGATGAAGTGCTCCTCCACAGGCTGACAGAGCAAGAGAAACAAAACTTGTCTGTGCAGACACACTCCAGCAAAACAATGTGGTGGGCCCAGGGCAAGCTGCAGTGTGGAGAGGGTGCCTACAGGCTGGTGCGTGGCCCTAGGGGTTGCCCTGCTAGAGCTCTCCATTGGTCAGGCATGGTCCTTCAGTGTAGAAGCTATGGGGTGGGCCCCCAAGGCACCTGAGGTTGCCATGCAAACAGGGATGGTCAGGTCAGGGCCTCAGGAGAGGTCAACAGATCAAGAGGTGTTCAGGTCATAGGGGCTGGTGTGATGGGCAAGACCACCCTGCGGAGTTCAGAACCCACAGTTCCCTTAGAGCTAAAGTGTCTTATGGGAGCAAATCAAGCCTAGTGGGCTGGCCGTCCCTAGCCATTCTCCACCACAGGTGCTCCCACACCAAACCGTCTGGGCTCCACATCAGTTGGCTTACTGCCCCTACCACTTCTCTAAGAGCTCTCTCTGCCAACTTGCATGCCCATGGTGCTTGAGGGGTCTCCTGGTGGGACTCCAGAGGCCCGTGGGGATAGCAGGTTGCTCCTTGCCAGTTCAACTCACCTTTTCCTCCAGAACCTTTGGGGACCATGAATGAGTCTGGGCATGCCGTAGCCCCAGGTAGGATTCCCAGCTTTCTCCCCATTAAGCCTAGCTTCTGTCTCTTCCCTCTGTCCATTCTCAGTGCCTTCCCTCTGAAGATCTGTTAGGAGAACGCTAGTCATCTCCGTCATTTTGTGGGAGCTTTTCTACCTGGCTACATCTAGTTGGTCATCTTACCCTCCTCTCCAGCCTTTTAGTTTTACCTCTGTTATTGATTTCAAATCATTCCATTCTGATTGGAGACAATACTTTACATTATTGTAATCTTTTGAACATTTATTGAGAATTATGTTATGGGCTAAGATGTAGTCTATCCTGGAGGATTATCTGTGTTTACTTGAGAAGAATATGTATTATGTTTTTGTTGAGTGGAGTGTTTTGCATAAGCCTGCTAGGTTCAATTGGTCTCTACTGTTGTTCAAGACCTTGACTTTCATTTTAGTCTTCTGTCTGGCTGTTTTATTAATTATTGTAAGTGGGGTATTTACCTTTCTAATAACTCTAACCTTTCATTTGTAGTTAGAAAAGTGTTTTGGCAGCTGCCAACATGTTCATTTTGCATCACACTGGAGAAGAAAATAATAGTAGTCACTTATAGTGATTTGTACTAATCCCTGGGTTCACTTTTTCCAGTTATCCAAAATTACATCACTTGGCTATTTCTAAACCAATTGCTATGGACAGGAAAATGTGCTGCTCCTGTTGTCTTAAGTGAATGAGGACCTACTCCTGGATTTGAGAGTAGGGTTATTCCTGCCCAAATCGTAGTCACAGATTCAAAGGAATAAATTGTCCCCCTGCCCCCACCCCCCAAAAAATGAGAGTAAATGTCTTTAGTTATGTTCCCACAGAAGTGGACTATAAAACAATGATGCAAATACTGTTGCTTATCTCACCTTGGGAGATGAAGCAGTAAGCCTCTAAAGGGTGAAGTTTTAAGCAGTTTTCCATGTAGGCAACTGGTGATCAATCTCACTAGAACATTTTGGAAGAAAAACTTATTGATTACTGATTGATGCCTGATTCAAAAAGGTGGTAACTCCATACACCTTTCCACTTGGTTTGTAAGAGGGCAAAGCGGGATCAGGCAGTTAGAAAAATACCTTATTCAAAGTCACAAGTGCTTGCAGTTGGTAGTACTTAGCTCTTGGGACACAGGAGTAAATACTAAGGGATATATACTGTGCATGTTCAGCATAGTATAGAAATACAGATGTGAAAACCAAAACAAGACTAAATAGATTCTTGAGAGTCCAGAAAAAGTATCTATCACCATGGCTCTAAAACATTAAGTTTATCTAATTTGCAAATATAAGTAATATTTATTTATGTTGCTGTTTTAAATAAGTCTTTTTTAACTTATTAAAAAGTTGCCAGTTTTAACTAATTCCTTCATAAATTTTAATCGAATGAATACAGCAATATTCTGCTTGCACTGCATTCTTTCTTCTCTCTTACTTTTTATTTTTGATTTAAAATTTAAGAAACTATTTTTCAGTGTGTGTGTGTGTACATATATATATGTATATATGTCAATTTAAATACATCTTTTTTGTAAAGATCTGAGCAATACTTCGGGTTGAGCATAGCTTCAGAATATCATATGTTATGTTATGTTTTAAAGCAACACCAGAATCCACAATGTTTTGGGCACAATGTCTTTATAAATCTATTTAGGAAAAGTAATAAAAATACAACAGCTTTCATTCCAAAATTATTCAAATATGCTATCCTCAAGATGGCTTATTTTCTAACATTTTAATATATTCTCCCTCTACTTTCCATATTGTCTCAAGAATAAATGCAAGAATGCAATTATTTTGGCTACATTCAGCCAAAGTAAATAAAGTGCATAAGAACATCTTAAGATTTTTCTTTTGAAAATATCTTTATTTCTTGAAAAATATGGAATATTTCATTTAAATATAAAATATGTATCTATTTAAATCTAAAATAAAATTAATAATTATATATTATTTTTGATATGAGAAAATGTTTACAGTCATTTTCTTTACAATTATCACTAAACAGTCTATCAATATAGTATTTTACATTTCAGCCTTCCGTATTTAGCAACTATTTTAGTTTTCTACATCACCTGCTTAAAATAATTGTCAATTTAGAAATAATCTTAGACATCTGAGATTAACCACTTCCACTGCTGAGATTTAAATACAAAACAAGACAAAACAATAAAATACATAGTGTATTGTCTGAGACATATCAAACTATAGTGGGCATTGCTGGTTGCCTACCCAACATCCATTTCCCTCTTTCCTAATGGAAAATCTTCCTTGGTGTCATATATCTCAGGGGAAGTTTTTCCTCCCTCAGTCTCAGGAATGATCCTAATTATATCTGCTTTCAGTAATTGATTAAAGAACAATTTGATTAAATTAAGGCCAATGAATTATAACTGAAACTTTATGATATCATGGAGATTATATCTTAAGAAAGGGAAGTTGGAAAGCTATCCGTCTCCCCTGTGAATGAAAAAAATCTAATTGCCCTTGGATGGCATCCTGTGTTCTTTATGAGAGAAAGTCAAAAGATGAAGCTAACACTGTGTGTGGCAGAAATGAAATTAGAAAAGCAAATCCAAGTATTTAATAACACTGTAGAATGACTGTTTCAATATTCTTGAGCTCACCCTGTCTCTGAAAGTTTTGTAGATGAGCCAATCAATTTACTTATTGTTCAACCCAGTATTTATTTCTATTATTTTTTAGTGATACATAATGCACAACTACTGCTCTTAGCCATTTAATGTCCTATATTTAGCAGTTTAATCTATAGCCTAGAAAAATCACAAAGTACTTGTGGCTATTTTTAATTTTATATATTGTAATTGTATATGATTTATCTCTGTTTTACCAATCACTCTACCTTAAAATAATGAGCTACTTTTAAGCAACATTCAATAAGGCAACAAGAGGGTTGTAGAGAAGTACATTTTCCCCAGATTCCTACAGTAACAATAATATTTCTCATAGAATATAACATTGTCATCTGTGTATCTGATATGAGATTCAAGTATAAACAATAAGCAACCAATGCTATCTCTAGGAGTCTACTTGAAACTTAGTATTTAAATTTGCTTGAAATACATAAATACAACAACGATTAGTTACCTTTTGATAATTTGTTGCCTTTTTGTGAGCTGCAGTTGACTAAAATTTTTTAAAAATGGTCCTGGAATACAATGATCAAGGAGGCATAATCTGAAGCTCATGCCATATAGTGATGTATTTTTTTCTGAGCACCTAGTCTATATTTTTTTTCAAAGCAAACATAATGACAATGAAAAGGTAGTAAATTTTTGTGTAACTTCAGGCAATTAGCTTGGGTCAAACTTTCCCTTTATCTCACAGGCGATATTTCTAAGTCTTGATTCAATTATGTCCTGTAAACTATGAAATCGGTAATGTGTACTGAGATACAGGCTTAGTGCATCCAAGAGATTGATAGTTTGGGAAAGAAAATGAAAGTAGGTAGTAAATTCCAAGTGAGCCTAAACATTGGCATTTGGTAGTAAAAGAAAATTGAGAATGTAATGACCATCAATGTATCCATGAGGTACATAAGTGTGTGTGTGCATGTGTATATACACTACATATATATACACACACACACTACCTATGTGTGTATATATATTATATATGTATGTATACATATATATTCTACATATATGTGTGTGTATATATACATATATATACATACTACCTATACAGACAGACACACACACACACACACAGGTACAGTTATCTCTCAGTATCCATTGGGAATTGGTTCCAGGTCCACCTGGTAGATACTGAAATATATGGATGCCCAAGTTGCTTATAGAAAATGGTATAGTATTTGCATATAACCTACCCACATCCTCTTACATGCTTTAAATCATATCTAGATCACTTATAATACCTTCTACAATGTAAATACTATGCAAAGAATCATTGCACTATATTGTTTAGAGAATAATGAAAAGAAAAATAGTCTGTACATAGTTAGATACTTTAGAGCTGTGGTTTGTTGATTCCACAAATGTGGAACCCAGAGATAGAGAAGACCAGGTATAAACACAAATATATATATTTGTGTGCTTGTGTGTGTATATATATGTAATCATATATATATAATCATATATATACACACACTTGCAAATATAAATATATGTGTGTACACACACATACACACATATAAATTGTCACAAAAAGGTTAAAAATCACACCTTTCCTCATAACATAATTTGAATTCACACCTACAGCAACCTCAATGCTCTAATCAATCTCGTGTTAAAGCAATGACAATGACACAGTGAAAAACTGATCCACTCACTACACCATCCTGCACCTACGAGGATCATTTCTGGAGTTAGAAGTCATAATAAAGCACTGGCTAGAGATTGCCTTAGAGAGTTGCATTTTATTGGATGGACAAGTGACTTTGATGATGAAAGATTATTGTTATGTTCCTTATGCATGCTTTGCAACTACGGCTATACTACAATAAATATTGCTTAATAATTTATTTTCATAGAAGCATGCTTAGATAACATATTTAAAAAATTTATACAAACATGGCATTATTTAACTAATATTTTAACCATTGCATTCCACAGACAGGCTATCTAGGTAACATTAAATACTTAGAAGAAAGAGTCATGTTATAGCTTTGAGTTAAGAAACAAAGGGTAATTCAAGCATGAAATTGGTAATCTTTGATGTACAATAAGAGACAGGAAGCAGTGAATGGAAAGCCCAATGACTGAGATGAGATACTGCATACAAAACAAATACCTAGCTGATGTGATACCACCTTGTGCCTTGTACTGTTAATAGAAGCTCACAATCATTTCAGTCATAAAGTGAGAATTCACTAGGCTGAAATGAAAAATAAGTCTCTATAGAATAAAAATAATGAAAATTATCCCAATAGCTTTGCTTTCTTTCATGCAAAACTTTTCTTCAACAGCACCAGATAATTCAGTATAACCTATGGACTTGCCACTACACGCAGAAGCAAAATTTTAAAAATCATATATTTACTCTTCTATATGGATTAAGAGGGAAATAGGCCATATTTGGATGAGGTTTAAATGCAATAATACAATGAATATCCATTCTCTATTTCTCAAGATTATCTCTGCATACCTGACTTCAAATTTTACTTAGCAAAAGTTTAGTGAGTATCAAATAAATAAATACTTGGTATATGCTGATACAGAAAAAAAAAATCTGCCTCATACAACTTAAATTCTAGTGGAGAACCTAGTATCATGTTGGAAGGCATCTTTCATTTCCTAAATTTATGACACTCTTTTTTTGCTGGTCTTTGAATTCAGGGTTTCTTTTGTTTTTATAAAAATTTCTCTTATCTACTTCTACCCACTCCCCAATATCCCAAATATTACTTCTGGAAAGGTTTTCTAATTATGTAAAATTTAATTTAGTGTGTACACTTTATATCCTAAGAGTAGCTGATGCGTACTCTATTATATTTGCTAATTATATTTTATTGAAATTGAATTGGCTATCTTAATAAGATTTATACATATTATTGTGTCTATTTCAGTATCTAAAAAACTGCTTGACACACAAACAGCGCTGAATAAAATTTGTTTAATTTAGGGGATGAATAGGCATTGTTATATTCTCTCTTATATAAAGAACTGTTATGTATAAGTATGTTGTCTTTTATTTTAGAATGGATAAGATTAAGAGTTAAACGTTTCTTAACGAAGCAAAATCAACTATTTAATTTAATAATCTGGTCAACAGAGGAGCCTGGAGGACATTATGTTAAACAAAATAAATCAGGCACAGATAGATAAATAAAGTATATTCTCATATATGGGAGCTAAAAACAAATTGAGCCCATGAAAGTAGAGAGTAGCATTGTGGGTTTTAGAGGCCAAGAACAGTAGAGGGGAAGGGAGATTAAAGAGAGATTGGTTAATGGTTAATTATAGCCATATAGGAGATACTAGTTCTGGTGTTCTACAGCTACAATATGGTGAGCTATACTTTATTGTGTATTCTCAAAAAGCTAGAAAGCAGGACTTTGAATATTCATAACACAAGGAAATGATAAATGTTTGAGGTGAAGGTTTTGCTAATTACCTTGGTTGGATTATTATACATTGCATACATGTATGCAAATATCATTCTCTATTCCATAAATATATATACTTATTACCTGTCAATTAAAAAGAAAAGAAAAATAGAATCTGGCCAAATTTATCTCTAACATTATTTTTAAATAATTCACTTTTTTGAAATTTTTATTTTTGTTTTGATGTTATTGGTTCATATCAAACAAGCAGGTAAAATAAATTAGATGTTATATTTGGTGACTTCTCAAATGTGCATTGAAAATGTGGAAGCATACAGTGATGGAAATGTTTTATTAGTATGTTAGAACATAACCTGCAATTTTTTTCTACTATGATTAAATATAATTATGCATCTAAATTAATTTAAAAACAATATAATGTTCCAATATACAAACTATATTTATTAATCACACTATTAAATGAGGAATTGGATGGACTGAACAGGTAAAAACATTTGATAAAAAGCACTATTCTTACAATTTGTACCTGTATAATTGTGACAAGTTTTTAATTTCTCTCAGTGTCTACTTCATTTTCTAAAAAATCGAACTGTCTTATTGTTATATTATAAAATGATACTCTTTTTAAATGTTTGACATGTATATATTAGAACTACAGTAGTTGCAAAAATAATAATAAAATGTCAATGCTTTAAATTCTATACTTCCTAATAATATTGGCTTAGCAAATTTTCTTTCTTCAGTGTAGTATATCACTGACAGCTTAACAAATTATTGAAAAAATGAAAAAGATAAAAAAGAAGACAATTTGTCTTTTCAAACTTTGCATATACTAGATTTGAATGAAAAACTATTTATGAATTGACCCTAAACTGTAATCTTAAAATAATCTGATAGCTATTATCTGTTCTTGTCAGAACATTTAAAAATCTCTCTATATATGGTATATTTAATTAATTTTTCTTTGGTTGAATAAAAACCTTGTATGCAACATACTATGAAAGACTATAATTCATAAGGCAATATTATGAATGGAATTCAATAGAGGTCATTGTACATATTTATTAAGATTTTAAAATAAAGCTTCTAAGATACAATGTTTAATTTCTTTGTCTAACACAAAACACTTCATCTTCTATGTTTACAAAAGTTTTAAAAGTTTGCATACAGGTAAATGTTTGAGAAACGCTTACGTATGAAATAATTATTTAAAAATTAATATAAAATATTTGAAAATATGTATTTAAAATATTTTTTAAAAATTGAAATGAAAATATAAAAATATTTAAAATTTTTAAAATATGTACTTAATATACTAGTACAATACCATCTGGTAGAAAGTGTTTATTTTTATTTTTCATTTTTCAGAACAGTATTAGTCATTGTATGTTACTGTAAAAATCACACCTGACTATACTAATAAGCACATTGCAACCAAGTGACAAATTTGTTTGAAAAAGCCTTTTGTCTACAGTCATGATTTTGTCCTAACTGAATGGTAGACAGAAAGGATAAATTACTGATTGTTCAGTTTATACACAGCAGCTAATAATCTATAAAACTGGATAAGAAACACATTACAGTTATCATCTTATTTTTCTCAAATTGTTTTATTTTTAATATAGTTGAGATTAATGTGAAACAATATGGCTAGCTTGAAGTATATTGCTTTAAAATATATAACCCAACTTCAGATTTTTAAAAAAAGATTAAAAGTAAGTAGTATTAATGACAAGCAAATTATTTTTCCTCTGAAAATGAAATGAAAATGTCTAAATGAAGTGAAGTACATCCAAACCAGATTTTTTTTTCTTTCCTTAGTCTCTCTTCCTTTGGAGTCTACCTAATTTTTCACTTGCTCTGGATTTAAAAAGCGGTTTGACTCTCTTTCATTTCCTAACAAACCTGGTGCCTGATAAATGTTCACCGAGAGCCTTATACTCTGGGGAACTTAGATCTGTATATATTAATCACAATGTGGATAGTTTATTTTCCTTTTTTGTTCTGCTTCCCTTGTCAAAACTTGAGCTGATATATGGACCCAGGAAGAAAGCAGCAACCTCAGTTCGATGTAATTCATATAATATGAGTTTGAATTTTTGTTCTCAGGATTTCCTCCTTGTCTTTGTGTTTTGAAGAGGCTTTAAATCTTTCTCTTTTCCTCTTTTGTCTCTGTCACCATCTTTTGCAGTTTCTTTGGCAGCTTCCTCACCATTCTGTTCAGGTTTAAAAAATCTTCCCATTACAAATGGCTTTTAACACATCCCTTCTCTGTTCTTCTCTTCACAGCATTCTAACCTTGCTTCGATCCCTTTTCTTCCCATTTCTTCTTACTTCTCTTTTTTTTCTTTTGGTTTTCATTCCAAATGTCTTCTTATATTGACACTAGATTACTCAGTAGGTAGTTCACATTGATCTGGCTACTGTTTAGAAAGCAGATTTCATTTTAAGTAGAGAAATGGGAATGTCTGAAGGATATCCTTTCCGGAACAAAACACTAGGCTGCTGCTTTCAGATTCTTCCCCACTTTGGGGAAAGTGGGGAGTGAACAATCTCCAAAAATACTAACAGTTTATAATTTTATTCATCTGAGTATTTTAAAACCCATAAAATTATTAATAAAATTCAAACATTTCTGTATGTATTTTTCAAGTAATTTTCTTTGTGTAGTCTGTTTCTTCATATACTAGAACTGCTCTAAGTTAGAAAAAAAAAATAGGAAAGGAGGAGTCAAGGCAGGGATGGTTATCAAATCAAACGGGATGAAAATA
>NW_012103821.1:1144624-1176036 GCF_000951045.1 Mandrillus leucophaeus
TTCAGATCCAGAGCTTCTCCGTGAGGTTGGTTGAGGCTGACACCCAACCAGCATCAGAACCCAATTACTGTCATTTTTATTTTGTTTTATTTTCCAAGATGGCAGATTAGAGGTTTTTAGTGTACCTCCGCCACCTGGAAATAACAATATAGTGCATAAAAATAAATTCTGTGAACTTCGTTAAAGAAGGAAAATGGGAATCCACCGGAATCAGGAAGGACATTCCAGATCCCTGGGAGGAGAACGTGGGCAAACAGCCCCCTGTGATGCATCCGACGGATAAAAGTGAGTGAAGCTCCAGTACGTGAGAACAGCAGAGAGCCTCCTTCTGTGACTCATCTTTCCACTGTGAATCTGAGCAATAATCCAGGCCAGGAGATAGCACTTTATTTTTCTCAAGTGTCAGAGCTAACTTGGAAAGAAGCTTGGAGGTGTTTAGTGGGAAAACCCGAGACGAAGAGCAGGATGACATTTTTCATCCGAGTGCATACAAAGTCAGCTATTCTTTGGAAACCTAGTAGCATGACTAAAACAGGTATTTTACTCTTGGGCCAAAAACTGGAGTGCTTGCTCTGGAGTAGGGCAGGCACCTCCACAGCCAGAATTGCAGAAAGCTCCTCAGCAGTAGATGCTGAAATTCTGCTCTCTCCTGGTGCAGGTCTGAGGTGGGAGGAGAGTTGCTACAGCTGCAGTTTCTACTGGGCAACAAGACTTGCAGCCAGGACCAGTTTGACAACCTGGAACCCATTTGCATGCACTACTGCTGTATTCCCCAGCCTCCTTTCCTGAGATAGTGGTGCAGTGGGTCCCTGTATGCTCCACTCCCAGGCAGAACTCCAGGCATTTGGAGCACACATTTACCTGGACCAGCAGCCTGAGCCACCCTACCCTTCCTGGGCATAGATCATGATACAGGGGAGCCCTCTCTGCTGCTTCATGACCAGGCAGATATCAAGGTATTTGGAGCACCTGCTTTTCCAGATCAGCAGCCTGAGCCACCCTCCCCTTCCTGGGCAGAGATTGCAGTAAAGTCAGGCCCTCTGTGCTCAGCTACCAGGGAGATCTCCAGGAATCTCGAGCACCCACTCTCCTGGATTAGGAGTTTAGGCTGCCCTCACTCTGCAGAGAACGTAGGGCCAAGGAGGATTCCCAGCTCCATGCCTAGGCACACCTCTGAGTGCTTGGTGGCTACTCACTGGATTCTCCCTTGGCACTGGTGCTTATGCCTGCTATTGGGGGACCTGGAGGTAGGCCTGCTTGGTCCAGCCCTGCACATCTTTCCCTCTATTACCCCGAGGCAGAGTAGGGAAATCAGACGACTATGCATTCCACAGATAAGCCCATTGACTGAGGCAACAGAGAGCTTCTCCCAGTACACAAGGATCACGTACAAACCCAGCCACATTAGCTGCAGCTGGCTCTTACACTTAAGTGCCATCTACTGGCTTGTAGGTCAAACCACATGGCTCAATGTAAAATGTGCCAACAGAAGTGCATAGGCCTATAGAAGCAAAACCAAAAGACCCTACCCATCATTCTCTATATTCATACCCACTAGGGAGAGAGTAGGAAAGAAAAAAATAAAAAAATAAAGAAAAGAAAAAAAATCTTAATCACATCAAAATAATTATAATTAGTAGAAGTGCCAGTATCTCTAGATGATAAGGAACCAGGGCAAGAATTCTGGCACCATGAAAAATCTGAATGTAGTGATACCACAAAAGGGTCACACCAGTTCTCTAGCAGTGGTCCCTAACCAAAGTGGAAACACAGAAATAACATAAATAATTCAAAGTGTGAATAATTCAGACACAGAAATAACATAAATAATTGCAAAGAAGTTGATGAGATTCAAAACAAAGTTGAAAATCAACACAAAGAAACTTCTAAATCAGCCCAGAAAGAAAAGGAAGAGATGAACATCTCAAAAAGAAATGAATCAGAGCTACTGGAATTGAAAAAACTTACTTAAGGAATTTCATAATACAATTGAAAGTGTTAGCAATAGACTGAACCAAATAGAAGAAAGAATTTCAGAGGTTGAAGGTCAGTCTTTCAAACTAACCCAGTAAGACAAGAATAAAGAAAATTGTTTTAAAAAAATGAACAAAGTCTCTAAGAAATATAAGATTATGTAAATTGACAAAATATACAAATTATTGACATTGATGAGAGAGAAAGAGAAAAAGTAAACAACCTAGAAAACATATTTGAGGGAATAATTCAAGAAAATTTCCCTAATCCTGCTGGAGAAGTAGACAGTTAGATACAAGAAATTCAGAAAACATCTGTGAGATACTATACAAGACAAAAATATTCCCCAGGTCACCAGACTGCAACAGACAATGCTAAAGAAATAATCTTAAAGGCAGCTAGATAAAAAAGGTCATATCATATACAAAGGAAACCCCTATCAGGCTAACAGCAGATGTCACAGCACAAACCTTACAAGACAGGAGAGAGTGGGAGCTTATTTTCAGCATTGTTAAATACAAGAAATTCCAACCAAAAATTTATATTCCACCAAAGTAACTTCATAAGTGAAGGAGAAGTAAAATATCTTCCAGACAAGCAAGTGTTAAGGGAATTTGTTACCAGCAAAACAGTCTTAAAAGAGTTATAAACATGGAAATGAAAGATCAATGCCTGCTACCACAAAAACATACTTAAGTACATAGCCCTCAGATCCTATAAAGCAACCACACAATATAAACTGCAAAGCAAGCAACTAACAATATCAAAACTTTCCTTATCAATATTAACCTTGAATGTAAAAGGTACAAATGCCCCACTTAAAAGGTACAGTTACCAGTTGCATAAAAGACCCATCCATCTTCTGTCTTCAATAGACCCAACTCAAAATGCATTAAAGATTTCAATGTTAGACTTCAAACTATAAAAATTCTAGAAAACCTCAGAAACACTATTCTGGACATCAGTCTTGGAAAATAATTTATGACTAAGTCCTCAGAAGCAATTGCAACAAAAGCAAAATTTGACAATTGGGATCTGATGAAACTAAAGAGCTTCTGCCCAGTAAAAGAAACTATCAACACAGTGAACAGACAACCTACAGCATGAGATAAAATACTCACAAACTATGCATACGACAAAGGGCTAATATCTATAATCTATGAGGAACTCTAACAATTAAACAAAAACCAAATGACCTCATTAAAATGTGGGCAAAAGACATGATCAGACATTTCTCAAAGGAAAATATGCAAGAAGGCAACCAACATGAAAACATGCACCGCATCACTAATCATCAGAGAAATGCAAATCAAAACTAAAACAA
Source organism: Mandrillus leucophaeus (assembly GCF_000951045.1). Lineage (NCBI taxonomy): Eukaryota > Metazoa > Chordata > Mammalia > Primates > Cercopithecidae > Mandrillus > Mandrillus leucophaeus. The sequence continues at coordinate 1,147,923 of NW_012103821.1, forward strand.
GATATCATCTGACAGCAGTCAGAATGGCTATCAGAAAAGAAAAAAGAAAACAAAAACAGATGCTGGCAACACTGCAGAGAAAAGGGAATGCTTATACACTGTTGGTAGGAATATAAATTAGTTCAACCACTGTGGAAAGTAGTTTGGAGATTTCTCAAAGAACTTAAATTACCATTTGACCCAGCAATTCCACACTGGTTATATGCTCAACAGAAAATAAATTGTTCTACCAAAACTACCCCTGCAGTCATGTGTTTACTGCAGCACAATTCACAATAGCAAAGACCAGAAATCAACACACGTACCCAGCAACAGTGGATTGGATAAAGAAAATGTGGTTCATACACACCATGGAAATCTATGCAGCCATAAAAAGAATTAAATCATATCATTTACAGTAACATGGATGCAGCTGAAGGCAGTTATCCTAAGCAAACTAATGCATTATCATAAGTGAATAACAGAAAACCAAATATGGCATGTTATCACTTATATGTAGGAGCCACACATTGTTTAGTCATGAATATAAAGATGGCAACAATGAACACTGGGGTCTGCTGGCCAGGGGGCAGGGGCAGGAAGAAAGTTAAGCTTTGAAAAACTAACTTTTGGATACTGTGCTCACTACCTGGGTAACAAGAGCATTTTTATCCCAAATTTCAGCATCATATAATATAACCTTATAAGAAAACTGTACATGTATCCCCTGATTCTAATATAAAAGTTGAAATTATATTTAAAATATAATAAAATAAATAAAAATTAAAAAAAGAGACAGAAACTCAACTACTTCCACTGCCAGACCCTGCTTCCTACTTCTCCTTTCCATAATCTCAGAGTCCATCCCAATCTCCTTCCCAGAGAACCTAACCAGTGAAATGTGTTAAGAATTTTTCATATTTTCTTCATGTTCTCAATTCCAATATGCTGTCATTATGCAAAACCATAGGTTTACTCAATGCTATTAACTGTGATTAAAAAGTAAGGAATATGAGCATTTCTTTAGCCTATTATGTACTCACAAGACAAGCTACTTAGAATGAAATTAAAATATTCCATTTGTTGAGTACTGACTATGTTCCAGGCATTTTTCTAAGTATTCTATTGGTATCGATTATTTAATGTAATCCATAAAACAATTGAGGAAAGAGAAATATGGCATGTAAAGTAATGAACAAATTTATATGGCTCCCTGAAACTACCAGAACCTACATTTTGGATCTCAGGTAATCTGACCTCAGAATCTCTATTGTTAGTTAATTTGGAGAAGGTTTATTCCAATGGTTCTCACATGTCTGCATGCACATGTATCAGAAGTATGTGGGAAGCTTGCTAAAACACACATTGCTGGGCCCCACTCCCAGAGTGTTTCAATTAGTAAACTGGGGGTGGGGTCAGATAAAGTGTATTACTATCAAATTTTTAGGTGGTACTGCTGCTAACCCAAGACTACACTATCTAAACCACTGGTTTCAACAATACTATAGACATCCTCTTCATCTATCTAGGTGTGCTATAGTTGAATCAATTATCTATGGATCTAGACTAATTATTTACATAGCCCCTCAGAAAATGAAGTAAATGGATATGCTACTCTATTTTTCAGTTGCTAATAACTGCTATTGTTTCCCCATGAACAATGGAGTTGAACCAGGATTAACATTCTATACACTTTGATTTGCTTATTGATAACAATGCAAAGATCTGAGAAAAGCTAAGTGGTACAGTGGTTGTGTCTGTGGAGTTCTTTTACTTGTAAAAAAATTCATACAATTCTTCATTATTAAAAAAAATGGTGTTTAAGTAAGCACATTAACTTTATAATTACGCAAGAAGATGAAGAAAAAGAGGGAGAATGGAAAGAAGCAAACAGAAAAGCAGCTAAGCCACTTTGCCCTTAGCTAAATAGGTAGTCAGTTCTGCTATAACGTGACATGTGCATTTTAAACAATTCTCTTGCTACACAATATTGCATAATAAAAATCACAAGGATTATGGAAATATGGAGAAACAACACAAAAATTTTCTCAGTGACATACTTTTTAAAAGGTAGCATCCTAATAAAAATTACAGCAAATTTCATTTATGTTAAGTAATTAAGAAATGCAGAATAGTACATAAATATATTTGATTGCCTTGGAAAAGACCTGACACTTGCTACAGGAAGTGTTGAGGTTAGGTGGCTCATTTTTCTGAAATGTTGGTAGGAGCATTACTTAAAATTGGATGTGAAAATTCAACATCCAATTTTAAGTAATGCTCAATAGATATGGATGGGAATGGCTAATTGTCCTTTGCATTGGTACCAAACATTACAATTGCAGCAAATAGTTTTTATTTTTGACACTGAGGTATGCTTTTCTTCTTTTAGGATGTAATCTTTTGAGTCATACATCTCTGAGTGATGCCTATTTCATCAAAATTGAAAAGTCAATATAATGCATAGTCTTCTTAAAATAATTTCTGTAGAACACCTGGGAATATTTTTTTTGTGCCCCTCAAATTTCTCCTATGCACTAATGGCTTGACCCAACAGCTAAATACTTAGGAGATTATAGCAATGTCTGAAATCACTAAACCAGTCACTTTCAGCACTAAAATGAGACCCTTCTACAATGCAGGCATAGCAATTTAAAGTCTTCATATATAGATAACACCTTTTAAAATTGTGAAAATGGTGCTTCCAAAATTTTTACAATTTGTCCATCCTTAGGCTCAAAATGATCTTCCCTTTTACTATTTCTTTAGATCGTGTTCTTATGACTTTGCAGCATTTGAAGCTGTTCTTTTACTTTTGTGTCATTGTCTGATGTTCTACAGTGCAGATTTCTTTATACCTACAGTTGGAGATACCAAATGTAATGTAGCTTCTCCCAAAATACTTTATTATTCTAATCTCGTTCTTACTGTCTAGATTTCCTTTTTTCATTCACTGCTTGGTGTTCTGGGATTGGAAGTCTTATACCTATTTAGTGTTAAATTATATATGTGTGTGTCTGTGTGCATGTATATACATACATATGTATAAACACATAATCTCTCACAAATGAAAAAGAATTGCAAAATACACCTTAGTTGAATAACAAGCAACGTGAACCAAGACTGAGGTAGGTGGCAGATGTTTGAGGCCCATACATTTGTATCTTTTGTGTATTCCCACACAGCTCAATTCAGCCGGATGTAGTTATGTGCATTCACCTAGTGTTTATCAGAAACAAATCATGCCCAAGCAAACATGAAATTTTCATTACATTTAAATTGTTGACTAATATATCAATTGCATGGAGTAAATCGTTTTAAACCAAGCCTTATAGCAGAACTGACTGTATATGCTGGTGAAGATAAAATATAAAATCATGGAAGCTATGGCTGTTGGAGAGCAAATATTGAAAATATGCCTTAGAAAGGTCATAGGGCGGCATCTACTGTTATATATGTCATTTATTTCAATGTGTTTCATAGGTTGAAGTCTTCTTATTGGCTGATAGAGAATTTATTTTCCAGATAAATGCATCCAGGTTAAAGATTTGCATTCTTATCTTCTTTTTTTGCTTAGCACAAATCACTTTGCACCTTTGGTTCTTGGCAAGCAGCATCAGTTGAAGAAATTTTGCTGGCAACATTTAACAAATATTCCCAGTACAATGGTTCTTATATCTAATACCATATTCAATGTTTTCTTCTAAAAATAATATCCTTTGTTCCACCAGATCTATGATTTCACATATTACTAAAGCTGACAGTTACCTCTGAGACCAGCATTTTATTACCACATGTTACACATGAAGAAACTGAGGTTTACAGAGGTAGAATGCTCCCTTTATTCCCACAGGTGTTCAGAGGTTACAGCAGGGCCTATATTACAGACCTTTCTACTCACATCACTGTGATTGTTTGCATTAAATATAGTTTTGTTTCTTATTGCACATTTTACTCTCTAATCACTTCATACATTCTCCCAGATAAAACAACAAGCTTTTTAGAACTGTGAAACAAAGAAAATCCTTTCTCAAACTCACTGTCAATTTATCTGAGATGGCTTAACATAAAATCAATATATTCTCAAGAACTTCTTTTTGACCCAGCCATGCTTAGCAAACAAGGAAACTTATTTCTGTGCACTAAGTGTAATAGGCAAAAAAGCCATTTTCAATTAAAAAAAATTTTCAACAGAACTGGAAAAGTCAGATATAACTGAAAACACTCTCCTGTGATTTTTATATTTCTGCCTTCTTTCCTTCTTTAGATCACATTTCTCAGAAAAGTCTCCTTGACCTGCCAGGTATATGCATATCCAAGGATTTTTCACTCATTACAAAAGATATTATAAACAGACTACTGTTTTGGAGTTAAAAAATATTGAGACAGACTTAGGAGTTCTGCCTGTTTGTAATGACGGCATTAGTTAACCTCTCTGGGGATCTTTATGTAGAAGAGAGATCACTCTTGAATTCGTTGTAAAGATTAAGTAAGATAATATAATAATGGTGGTTGGCTCATAGTAGGCTTTGAAATGTTATAGGTATCATCATTACTTCTGTAAATGTAGCATTGCACCTACTGGTCACAGTGTGTGAACTTTAGAGCGTGATCACTTGAGTTTATATCTACATTGCCATTTCCTAGATGAGTATCTTTTATTAAGTTCCTTAAACTTATTGAACACACTTTTCTTGTTTATAAAATGGGATATTATTAGTACTTACCTTATTGGGTTGTTGTATTAAATTAACAACTTAAAACTTTGCATGTTATTTCACCCTCCACCCAGCCACCATAAAAATTCCCTAAAGAGTTTGTGTTTTCCCAATGGCACAAAAAACACAGGAAGTCAAACTTAAGGTTAGCTACTCTCATTGGAGGCAAGTTACAAAGAGAATGAAATACAGTGACCCTTGGTTTTCAGCTAGGTTTAGTGCTATTTCTTTTATTTTGTAGTTTAGTCCTGATCTTATGTTATAACAAAGGGTATGATTTTTAAAAGTACCATAAAACCTAGAATTCTTCTGTGCAAAATCTTGACTATGTAATTTATGAATGCATTACATGTTTCACTGACCAAATATACCTCATACAAACAATCACATTCAAGCACCTGGAGAATTCTAGAAAAAAAAGGAAATTGGAGCATAAAGGGATACTGAAAGCTGCATAGTGAAACTGTGGGTGCATAAAGCTACACTTTCAGATAGGGAGGCAGCTTTATGTCTGCAGTTAAAACTTAATCTACCATTGTAACTCAAACCCAAGGTCTAATAGAAGAGAGGAGGCACTGCATAGCGAGGGCGAGACTTTTATTCATACACAAATAGCAGTCGGGAAATACAATGCAATTATATAGAGAATTCCAGGCACAATAAATAAATGCACTCTTGTTAAATTTGCCTCAATGTGAAGGTAATATTTTAACATTCTGTTCTCAGCCTTTCAAATTGATTTCCCTTACTTGTCATACATTTTTAAACAAACAGCTGCATTAAAAAAATAAAGTCATTTCAATTGTCGAGCAGTTAATACTAGTGTCTACCTTATTTAAAAGAGTCAAAACAAGGTTAATGCAGGTGTATTGACATCTTAATGGCTCCTGACAAGGTAATAGCTCCTTAAGAAAAGAGAAGGGGAAAGGTGTGGATACTGTAGCAAAATCTAACATAATAGGATAAAATTATATTAAGTATTTTTTTTCCTTTGAATTCAGGGGGATAGTATATAATAGCTTTTTGAGAACAATGGTCTTACTAAAAATCACTACGAGAATTAACTAGGAACTCAGACATAAAATGTGTATAAAAATATTAATACAAGTTAGTGACTAGTATTTGCTAGTTAACTAGTGAATTAATAAAAACGTTAACACTACTTAATAATAATATAAATACAAATATAGATTAAAAACAATATATCAGGCAATACACTAAAAGTTGTATATATTTATTTTAATATACATAAGAACTTTGGTGGTAGGTTTTATTTTTATTCAAATTTAATACACAGGGAATGAAAATACTGCAAGAGATCAATTACCCTGACCAAGGTCACAGCAACTTAGAGACAAACCAGAGACAAAAGAGCCCAGTGCCTGATTTACTTTTAAATATCAATCTAATGCATATGAGTTTTTCTTTTGTGTGACTTTTAATTCAGTTGTGCTGACAACATTTTCAAAATCTATACCTATACCGAAGTCAACTGATAAACCTGTTTTAACATGGTGTTTATGTTCCATTTACACAATCTGTAAATTAATTGCATTATGGTTTCTGCCCACTCGTCATTACAGTCAGCATTATTTGGTGGATGCACTTCTCAAGGGTCTGCAGTATTTGAACAATTCAATGCAATATATGTGAATTTGCAGTGATCCTTCCTTAATAACTGAGCCAAGCCTAGTCATTGCTCAAAATTTTCAAGATATTCTAGGACTTTCATTGTGAAATTTCCTTTCTGAGCAAAGTCACATATACTTGCATTTTGCTCACTTCCCAACTCCTATGTAACAGAGTGTGCTTGCTTTATTTCCCTGTTTTCTAGTTTATAGGCTGTCTTCTGAATTAACTTGCTCTTCTGTTAAGTCCAAACCACATAAACCACAATTTTACTGATGCCCCATTGGTACAGCATTAGGGTTTTATTCAGGACTTTGTAGAAGAATGTCTTGGTTTCGAAATAGCTTTAAAATATACTATGTTTGTGTTCTTGGGAATTAAATAATTTTTGAAACCCAATTCCTTCATGTGTGAAAATGAATTAAATAACAGTAGTAACCATATAAAGTTGGTGAAAGCAATGTAATGAACCAATTCAATTCAAATATATTGGCTGACAAATAATATGTGTTAATTGACATTATTAGCATATAAAATATCTTTACCATTTTTAATCACCATATATACTAGTTTACGATCATTTCACTATTTTCATCTTCAAGTATTTTCAGAATTAATCTATATTTTTATTACTAATGCTTTCTCAATATCTTGATAGCTAGTTGGAACTACTGCAAATAAATTCATTATATCATCATAAACGGACATTTTCTCTGTTGTCTTCCTTAGAAATTATTTCAGAATTTGACACTTTTGACAATAATTGACTTCAATTCCTTTTTTTGGTTGTTTCCAAAACCTTTACTATTCTTGTGTCTTCTCCCACCTCATCAACACTTTCATATCTTCATCACTTCTCCTCCTATTCAATGAAACTCCTGTCATCAAAATATGTCATTGTCTTACCAAAAGGGTTTGGATTGTAACATAAATCATAGACCTTACCTAGCACCAACCTACATTAGTAATGTACAAATCTAAGTGAAACTCTTGTTTCTGTAGAAATTGATATCTGTCAGACAGTTTCCTCAGTTTCCAAACTGATTTAAAAATAACTGAAGATCCTGAAAAATGTGTGCAGCTATATTATTCTCAAAAAAATTGTTCCAGTTTCGAGCTCCTTAGTTTTATGCTCTTATACAGAAAATTCCTAAACAGCAATCTCCTTTTAATCAACCATCCAACCCTCACTAATCCAGATCTTTATTAATAATAGGCAAATCAAACATATACTGCTAAAGAGAATTTTTTTAAAAAAGGACCTCAGTAAACTTTTCATTAGTACTACCATTAGTACTTTTCCAAGGAGGTCTGATCAAAGTTGTTTAGTTTCTTCTGCAATAAGCCTTTCAGTAAGGAAGGAGTGAGTCAGTTACATAAATTCATTTCATGGGCTATTTTTTTTTAATCCAATCCTAGAACTGGCATTTCCCCAAAATCAATTTCCACATCTCCTAACAAATTACTAACTCAAATATTCCTGCAAATGCCCTGCTATCACTTCAAACTCAATGTCTTCAGAATCACAAACACCATCTTCTTTTTATTTAGAATTTGTCCTTTCTATATTTTCAATTTGTCTTGAGCACCTCAATGTCCTGGTAGTCATTCAAACTTGCCTGGAATTCAAATTTTCAAATGTGTCATGAACTGGTCCTCATTTACATTTTCAAATCTACTTTCCAGTCACATTTTAGCCAAGCAGTACAGCTTCTTATTACTGTTCTAGTCTATATTCTCTCACCTTTAATTCTTTTCTCAGTTCCTTTATTCAGAAAACCAATTTATGTATTTCATTATTCTGAAAACCCCACTTAAATTAAATTTTCTTTCTCCCTCAAAACACATCTATAGATCTACTTCTTTTATCATTAAAATAATTTTACCTTTTGATTTACTGTTAACATTCAGATAACATGAAAAATTCAAAATGAAAGTGATATTCCTAGGTATACCTGCCTTTATCCATTATCAATTTGTAGTTTCAACATAGCAAGACCTCCAGTGTCTTATTATGTATAGCTTTGAGCACCTAGCTAAGTGTAGTTTGGATTAAAAAAAAAAAAAAATTAGATATTGTGGATTTAAATCAAATGCTTCTTTGAAAAGCTCAAATTTTCTAAATGAATTTTCAATAAAATGTAATGAATAGTATTTTTTTCTGAAAGCAAAGCTCTGAGGAATGAAATAGATTGTACATAATAGTATTTCATTTCATATAGAATCTCTTGCAGATCCAGTTTCTGACTAAAAACACTAGTAATTTTCTTCTACCTTCCCACTTGCTTTGCCTTCTCTGCCCACACCGAATTACATGTGTTTCTCAAATGAGTTGTGCTCTTTAATGCTTCTCTCTTTATCCATGATGCTTTCGTTTTTCCATCTACTCCCTTCTCTTTGCCAACCTAAGTTTTATTAATTCATCAAAAGGCAGTGAAACACTGCCTCCTCTAAGAACGCTTACCTGAAATTATTTGGAGCACTTAAACTCTTCTTGAGCACCTTCACATAATGCTATGGGTTTAATGTGTCCCCAAATTTTATGTGTTAGAAACATAATCCCCAACGTGGCAGTATTGTAAATTGGGACCATTAAGAGGTGGTTGGGTCTTAAGGGTTCCACACTCATTAATGAATTAATGGAATAATGGGTTTTCATGAGAGTAAAACTGGTGGCTTTATAAGAAGGGTAGGACAGAGTTGAACTAGCACACTCATCCCCTCTGCCATATGATGCCCTGTGCTGCCTTGTGATTCTTCATTGAGTCCCCACCAGCAAGAAGGTTCTCACAAGATGAGACTCTTCAACCATAGACTTCTCAGCCTCATAACTGTAAGAAATAAAGTTCTTTTCTTTATAAATTATTCAGTTTCAGGTATTTTTCTTAAAAGCAACAGAAAACAGACCAATACACATAACCTCTACTATAATATGTACTATATGTATTTGTACTGTCACCCTCTATAGCCCAGGCTCTATGTGATAATATAATAAAACCACATTGGAGCAACAATTATAATTGAAGAAGTTTGAACCTTTACTCAATATATTGAGACATCACAATTGAGTGGTGTGAATTCTTAGCATAAGCTAAGTACTTTAACTCGACTCTTCTCCCTCACTTTCAATGTTTCCCTAATGGAGGCATATGTCATGCTTTCTCACTTTTAACTACCATTGAAAACTTTACTTAAACCCGGATGTCTTACTGTGGTCTCTCCTTTCTCATTTAATTATTTAATATGGAGACAATTTAATCTTTCTATATCTTTTAGTTTTCTTTTTACTGGCATCTTCAAGAGGGAGAGGAGCGTGGTGAGGGGAGAGAGAGAGAGAGAGCACCTAACGAGGAGTTTTTTATTTTAGTAAAAAGGAGTTCTGTATGTATTGATATGTATGTGTTAAATATCAAGGATAACTGTAATTCTGGGCTTTTTGTACATAATCATTTTGTAATTGTATGTGTGTATGTGTAGTGTGTGTGTGTTTGTTTGTGTCTGTGTGTGTGCTTCCAAGACAGGAATATTCTATTCAGCTTTATACTCATAATGTAACCCAAAGCATATTCCCTCATGACTGCTTACTTTTGATAAAAGTAAATGAGTTAAAATAACATTTTCATAGTTTGCTTTCCTTTGAATTTTAAATATTTAATTTTTATGGGTACACAGTATGAGTATGTATTTATGAGGTACATGAGATATTTTGGTACAGGCTTGCAATGTACAATAATCACATAAGGGTAAATGGGTATCCATCACCTCAAGCATTTATCATTTCTCTGTGTTACAAATGTTCCAATTATGCTCTTAGTTATTTTTAAATATACTATTGTTGACTGTAATCTCCCTGTAATTATATTAAATACTAGAACTTAACTAATTCTTTCTAATTACATTTTGTACCCATTAACCATCCTCAACTTCTCCCCATTCCCACTATCCTTTCCAGCATCTGGTGTGGTACAATTCAGCAATGAAGCCATCGTGTTCGTGGATTTTCTTTTCTGCAAGACCCTAGTATGGCTTCAAAGTCATTACCTGTTATTGGTATATTCAGGTTTTGGATTTCTTCATGGTTTGACTTTGATAGGTTTATTATCTAGGAATATATCCATTTCTTCTAGGTTTTCTAATTTATTGGCATAGAGTTGCTCATGATAGTTTCTAGTGATCCTTTGAATTTCTGCATTATCAGTTGTAATATCTCCTATTTGCCTCTAATTTTATTTTTGTTTTGTCTCTTTTTTCAGTTGGGCTAAAGGTTTGTTAATATTATCTTTTTAGAAAACTAGTTTTTCATTTAATTGATTCTGTTTTTTTATTTCAATTTCATTTGTTTCTGCTCTGATATTTATTATTTATTTTCTTCTACTAATTTTAGGTTTGTTTTGCTCTTGCTTTTCTAATTCTTTAATATGCATTGTTAGGTTGTTTATTTGAAGTTTTTTTTGTTTTTTAATTTAGGCATTTATTGCTATAAACAGTATACTTTTACTGTATCTCATAGATTTGGTTATAAATATTTTTACATTCAACTGTTTCAAGAAATTTGTAATTTCCTTCTTAACTATTTATTTGGCCCATTTGTCATTCAGGGGCATATTGTTAAATTTTTATGTGTTTATATAGTGTCTAAAGTTCCTTTTGTTATTGATATCTAGTTTTATTCCATTGTGGTCAGAGAAGATACTTGATATTTCATTTTCTCAAATTTTTAAAAGTTTTGTGTTCTACATATGGTCTATCCTTGAGAATAATCCATGTGCTGAGAAAAAGAAAGTGTATTCTGTAACCGTTGTATAAATGTTCTGTGAATTTCTTTAAGGACCTGATGGCCTATAGTGCAGATTAAGTCTGGTGTTTCTTCATTATTTTTTTGTCTGGAATATCTGTCTAATGCTGAAAGTGGGGTGTTGATGTCTCCAGCTATTATTATATTGAGGGGTCTATCTCTGTCTTTAGCTTTAGTAATGTTTGCTTTATATATTTGGGATCTCCAGTGTTAGGTATTTACAATTGTTATATTCTCTTGTTGAGCTGACCTTTACCTTGTAGGCGCAAGTGATTCACCTTCTTCAGCCTCCCAAGTAGATGGGACACAGGCATGTGCCACAACACCTGGTTAATTATTATTTTTTAATTTTTGTAAAGAAGGAGCTTGCTTATGTTGCCCAGGCTAGTGTCAGGAACTCTTGGACTCAGCAACCCTCCCACCTCAGCTTCCCAAAGTGCTGGGATTACAGATATGGGCTACGAGGCCCAGCCAGAAAGTTTTTCAAAATTAATGCATCTTTCAAAAATAACAGTAAAACATAATTTTTTTAAAAGTTTTTAAATTTTAATGTTTTTTTTTAACCTATTGTAGTATTATAGTACCTGATTCATAACTCCGATACAGTCTTTTGTTGTAATGTTAGGTGTGTTAGGCCTCAGGACCAGGAATCACAAAACGGAATATTTCTGATCTTCTCCAGCCCGCCTTTCACTTTCCCCAAAGCAGGACTCTAATCTTTCCCTGGTTTTCTGATTGTGGGCCGTAAGACACTGACCAGAGAGGATGCCACTTTATACCTTGAAAGAAGAACTGCAATGCTTTGAAGCTTCTATAAAAACCCAAGGGAACTGGGTTCAGGGAGGTTCCTTATAGCTGAACACATGCAGGTTCCTGGAGGCGGTGCACCCAAGGAGGGCATGGAAGCTCCCTGCCCCTTCCCCCATTCCTTGCCCTATGCATCTACATCTCTCTCTGTATCCTTTGCAATATCCTTTATAATAAACCAGGAAATGTAAGTTTAGTTTTCCCTGAGTTCTGTGAGCTGCTTAAGCAATTCATCAAATCCAAAGAGAGGATTGTTGGAAACCGCAACTTGATGCTTGTTGGTCAGAAGTTCCGGAGACCCAGGCTTGCAACTGGTGTCTTGGGGTGTAGGTGGCAGCCCCCAACCTGTGGGATTTGACACCATCTCCAAGTGAACTTTCAGACTTGAACTGGAGGACACTCAGCTGCTGGCCACTGCTTGGTATGTGGGGAATTTCATCTTTCCATCAGACATTTTGTTCCGTGTTGATGATTGTTGCTTCATTGGGTTTTGAGTGCAGTGGAGAAACATGGTTGGAAAGAGTTTTTCCCTTAATAGCTGTCTATACCAGTATAACTGATTTCTGTATATTGACCATGTGGTCTTTGAACTTGCGCAAATCATTCCTTTATATTATTAGATCGTATGATACTATGCACAGGATTTTCTAAATACACCACAATGTAAGCTGCAAATGATGACAAATTTTTACGTTCTTTTCAGTATTTATACCTTTTATTTCTTTTTCTTGATTCATGCTTCTTTCTGAAATTTACTATAAAGTGTTTAATAAAGCTATAGAGGGGAGACCATCTTGCTTTGTTCCTTATCATAAGCAAAAGTGTTCAATATTGAACGAAATATAATGTTAGCCGTTAAATTCTGGTGGAATGGCTTTGTCACATTTAGAAGTCTGATTTTTTTTTGAGAATTTTTTTCTTTTGTTTTCTGTTTGTAAACATGCATTAATATTGAATTTTGTCAAAAATTTTTCTCTATAGATATGATAAAGTACAATATTTCAATAATGTAATGGTATTCGTTGTTTAATTTTAAAATGTTAAACTAATTTTGTATAATTGAATTACCTCTGCTATTTATACTATATTTTCCTTTGTGTATATTCCTGAATTTAATGTCCTAATAGTCTGTTGATAAATTTCTCATCTATTTGCATAAGGGATATTGGTTTGTAGTTGTTTTTTGTTTACTTAGTTTTTGTAACGCAATTATCTAGTTGTAGTATTAAGTATATGCGATTAATGAATAAAATTTAGAAGTATTTTCTCTTCTAATTTCTGAAAGAGCTTATGCATAATTGGTGTTATCTATTGCTTAAAAGTTTGTTTGAATAAACCAGCAAAATAATTAGGGCTTATAGTTGTTTGTTATTTTTTTATTGAGAGATTGCTAATAACAAATTTAATTTTTCAAATAGAAAACATCCTAATATGTTTCTTTTGTCAGTTTTGATTTCAAGACATGTCATTTTAATTGGTTATTAAATTTGTTGACATAATGTTTGCAAAATATCTCCTATTTTCTATTATGGTATTTATTACTGTTATATTTATCATTTTTGAGAAACAACTATGTAGCATGTATCTTGATAGATTTTAAACATTTTTCTTTTTATATAATTACAGATTCAAAAGAAGTTGCAAAAGTATTTTACAGTTAGGTTCCATGTACTCTTTATTTCTACTCAATAGTAGTATCTTAAATAACTCATAAAATATCAAAGCAATAAAATTGACATAGATACAATACAAAGAACTTATTCAGATTTACCAGTATGACATTGATGTTGTCACATGTGTTTAAGTGTGCATGTATATTTTTATGTGATTTCATGAAGTATAAATTTGTGTAATCTTTTTTTAAATATTTGTATATTTGTAATGGTGCTTCCTCTTTCATTTCTGATTTTGGTAATTGGTAATTAGTATATTTTTCTCTCTCTCTCTTTCAGCTTTATTGGTAGGATTTAAAAATTTTACTAGTCTTTCTAAAGTACCAGTTTTAACATTGTTGATTTCTCTACAGTTTTTTAAAAATTACTTTAATAAAATCTGCACATATTTTATTTATTTCATTTCATTTACTTGTTTGAGCTTTAGTTTTTTGTTTGTTTGTTTGTTTTTTCTTTTTCTAGCCTTTTCAAGTGAAACATTAATCATTGTTACTGAGGTAGGAGGTGGGACTCGATTCTGGAGGTAGGGCTCAGACACCAGACCAAATTGAGGACTAGTTGAATTAGGGCTAGGACAGAAGCAGCTTTCCATATGATACACTCACCAGTGTGAAATGTCAATTTACCATTTCCATGGCAACACTGGGGCATTTTTGCATGTAATTAAAAGTGAGTATAAATATGACTTCAGAATGGCCTCTGGGTTGCTATTATAGCCACACTGCCTATGGGGTCCTGCTCCACAAGGAGTAGAATCTTTGCTGCTATATATTGCCACTTCAGTACAAGTAGTAGTTTAACACCACTGGCTCACTGTTGAATTCTTCCCTGAGTGAAGCTAAGAATCCTCCCAGGCTAAGCCCTGATTTGGGGGTTTGCCTATCCTGCATCAATAATAAAGCATTATTTTGTTCTAATATAGGCACTTAGAAAATAAATTCCTCTCTAAGCAATGCTTTAAATCCATCCTATATTGTCTCTGTGTGTGTGTGTGTGTGTGTGTGTGTCAGGGTCTTACTCTGTTGCTCAGGCTGGAGTGCAGTAGTAAAATCACGGCTCACTGTAGCCTCATTCTTCTGAGTTCAAGCAATCCTCCTGCCTCAGGCTGCTGAATAGATGGACTACAAGAACATGTCATCATGCCCAGCTAATTTATTTTTAATTGTATTTGGAGAGATGGGATCAACAGCTCAGAATGTTGATCTGGACCTCATGCAATCCCCCTGCCTAGGCATCCCAAAGCTGTGGGATTACAGGCAGGAACCATCATACCTGGTCATCCTATACAATTTGATATGTCGTTTTGGTTAATATAAGTAAATTCCAAATATTTTCTAATTTCTCTTGGTATTTATTATTCAACATATGAGTAATTTATAATGTATTATTATCTAAATATCTTGGAATTCTCTATTCATATGATGCTTATTGATTTATAAATTGCTGTCAGAGAACACACTTTGAAATTGAGTCGTGACTTTCATCAGGCCTTACTTTATGTTACATCATATGGTCTATTTAGGTAAGATTTCAGTGTGCATTTGAAAACAAAAAAAACAATCTATTCTGTATTTGTTTGATATAGTGTTCTACAAATTTCAGTTAGGTAAAGGTGATTGGTAATGTTCTTTAGATCTTCTACATGTTGACTGATATTTTTGTACATTGTTTTATACAATTACCAAGAAGATGATTTAATATTCCATATTATGATTATGTATTTGTCTAGTTTTCTCTTTAGTTTTGTACATTTTTGTGTCATATAATTTAAAGCTCTATTGTTAAGTATGTACACATTGAGAAGTGTTAGGTATTTTGATGAACTGAATCTTTCATCTGATACACACACATTTAGGATTCTTACCTATTCTTCTGAATTGATCCTTGTAAATGAAAATGTCCCTTTGAGATGAGTCCCTGTTGCCCAGGCTGGAGAGCAGTGGCGCAGTCTCAGCTCACTGCAACCTCTGCCTCACGAATTAAGTGATTTTCCTGTCTCAGCCTCCCGAGTAGCTGGGACTACAGGTGTGCACCACCATGCCCAGGTAATTTTTGTATTTTTAGTAGAGACGGGGTCTCATCGTGTTAGCCAGGATGGTCTCCATCTCCTGATCTTGTGATCTACCCTCCTTGGCCTCCCAAAGTGCTGAAATTACAGGCATGAGCCACTGTGCCTCGCCGAAAAAGTCCCCTTTTATTTCTCCTAACTTTGTGATCCTTAGTGTTTCCATAGTTCATCTTTTTGCACTTCTTAAATTTCACCCCGGTTTTGTCATTTTATTTTAAAGGTGTTTTGTAAACAATGGATAACTGTTTCTTGTTCTTAAAAAAAAAAAAAAAATTCCAGTCCGCCACACTCGGCCTTTTAATTGGACAGTTTAGTCTATTTTCATTTAATGTAATTGTTAATATGATTGGGTTTAAGTCTACTACTTATTTGTTTTCTATCTATTCAATCTCTTTTTTGTTCCTACATATCTTCTCTCCTTGTTTATTTTCGGTGGTCTGGCTATTTTGATAATACTCTTTCCTTCGATTGTCTTTTTAATTGTGTATCTTTTCTATCTTTAGATTTGCTCTATAATTTACTATATGACTTTTAAAATTATTAAGTCTACATACAGCTGAAATTGTACTCCTTCACAAATAATATGAGAAGCTTCTGAGCTGTGAGTCATATCTCTTTTTTCATATGCTACCTGCTAGCTTATGGCATCACTGGAGAGGCATCCTTGCCCTTCAGTTGTACCCCTTGAGTTCTGCTCCTTGGTGGTAGCTAGCCATTTTGTAATCCTGCCTCCAGTCTTCAAAGGGTGGCTACAAAGTATTCAGTGAAGCTCAGATATGCAGTCCTCAGTGAAGCCTTCACAGGCTGGAGCCGAATTCTCTTAGCCCTTTTACTTTTGTTCTAGTTTTTGATTCTCAAATTTTTGTATTTCCACTATCTTGTATTGTGGAGAAGCCCTGAATACTTTAGTATACTCCTTATTCAGATCTCAAACCTTGTCTCCAGTCATAAGTGTACTAGCCTTGGGGACTCAGTGAAAACAGGTAAGAAAAGAGGGCAGGCAGTTGCAACTATGTGGCTTATATTCCTTGGGATTCTAATCCATTATATAAATCCGCATGTACTACCTATTAAATGCCCACCTGGTTTTTCCTTAAACCTATCTGCCAGTGTTGGATTTATCTTTATAATCTTACTTCAAAACTGTAAATGATGAAATCAACTGTGGGTCCCTCATAGAAAACTGTTTATTACTTAGTATTTGGTTCTTATAGATTTGTTTGTGCTTCCAGCTATGTATTTATTTTAATGTTAGCATTCTGTAGCTTACATGACTTGTTCCCCTGGTTCAAATGAAAGTGACAATCTCTTGCTACTTTCCTACACTGTAACCAGTAATCGTGCTTCATTTTCCACTTAACCCCTATATTTTAAGCTCTCCCATGAATCTACAATTAAATCTAATTACAGTTCATGGTTGTTGCATAAACCATGCTATAATAATCCTTTTACCTGGTCTTGGCCCCATAGATCCACTCAAGTCTGCATTACCTCCCACAGGCTGTGTTGACTCCCTGGCATCTGTCTCCTTATGAACTTTAGTTAAATTTATTGGAAGGATTGCTTTTAATTGCTTTCCAGAAACATCATGAGAAACAGAAGCTGAGTTGACCTTTCTTTACCTCTTCTACTATATTTTTGTTGGTTCTATTCATATCTTAGGTGGCAGGTCAGATTTTGTCAGTTTTACAACTGAACTCTCAGCTGAACTCTCAGCTCCTCCCTTTGCCTCGGTATCTACCAGAGCATGCTGCCTCTGGACAAGCCCACACCTGAAATGGTACAAACAATTGTACCATTTCAGGGCTTTAGATCTACCATCCTAAGCATCTGCCAAAAGTTCTGAATGAAACAAATGTTCTCCAATGGGAGGGTGAAAGTAGGAAAGAGCCAAGGAGATAAGTTATTTTTCTCCCTTGGACTGTTCCTAGGCAAATATTTTCTATAATGTTTCTTCAGTAATTTGCAAAATTTCACATGCAGAGCTATTCATTAAGTCCTCGTGTAGCTCATTGTAAAATGGAAAGAACTCCAACACAACACATTGCATTTTTTTCTCATTCTCTCTGACCTTCCTTCTCTTCCTCTATACCTTTATTGTCCAGGATTTCTTCTCCCAAATAAAGCTTTAGTACCCATTTCTTGTCTTCATCTTTGTTCTCTAGGAACTGGAATATAGTGGTTAATAATGCAGTCAGACCAACTTGGCTCTGCCACTTCCTAGGTGTATGGTTTCTGAATGTCACTTCATCTATACAAACATCAGTTTATTATATAAAACAAAAGTAATATTAATAAATAATTTTTTGACTACATCAATGTAGTTAGAAGAGCCCTAGATAGGAAATAACAATTAATGTGGCCTGACTGGTCAGCCTCCAAGTATTCCCTGCCTCTGCTTCACATCCTTTCTCCCAGTCCTGTGTACTTGCAATCATAACAGATAGTGGCAGACCCCGAGAAAGGCCAAAGCCTGAGGCGTTAATGCAAACAGGGAGAATGAGCCCAGATTTCAACACTAGTGCTCTGAGACAGCCAGCTCTAAGGAGAAGAAAAGGCATGCAGCAGAGATGGAAAAGAAAGCAGACATGCAGGAGAAAGATTATAGCTACAAGAGACCATGTGATGAAAATGACTTTTGACATGATTGTAGATAGCCTCTACTTTGTAGTTTATGGTTCTTAGTAAAACTCAGTCATCACGGCTCTGGTTTTCCATGTGTTAACCCAGTTTTCTCAAATACCTTCCCATTTTCCCCAGAAGCAAATTCATAACAGATTTATATTATTTGCAATGAGAATTTTAATTGAAATATTCTCTAACATTTTTCCAATCTTAACTTCTTTTTTATCATATATTTTTAAATTCATCAACATTTACTATTAATCAGCATTAATAAACTATTATGTTTTTATAAACTATTTTTCTTTTCATTTTAAGAATAAAGACACAAACATACACATGATATGTTGTGTGTGTGTGTGTGTGTGCGTGTGTGTGTTGTATTATTACCAAGGTCTGTGAAGTCGAGCATTACATATTCAGGAAGAATTACCTTATCTTCTCTCAGCATAATGCCGCCACATCTTCGGTGCTCAGTAAATATTAGTTTGATATGAATATTTAAAAATCTCAGAGTGCTAACTATAGAATTTGGTAAAAATGAATACATCTTCCAATTGTATTAGTGACAGAGAAATTTTGCCTGGAGTTTAGATATGATGTTTAAAACATGAACAAATGTCAGAAAAGTATTATGATAAACTTTACTTTAACACTAAATAAAAACATTTTCTCTCTTTCTTTCTTCTAAGGATCAATAATTTGAAAGGTTAACATGTACTTCTTTGCATAGTAACAAAAGGCAAAAGCACTGGCAAAGCTTCAAAATCAATACACATATTGGAGAACTGTTGAAACTCGTGGCTACAAGAAATAAAATTGAAGAAATGACATAAAAACCAATTATTGCTATCAGGTTTAACAAGATAACATGAAAGAAAACAAAATTTATTATAGCTTAGTGGCTAAAAATCAAATTATACATTTCATATAAGAGTATATATTGCTACAAATTTTATCATTCTTCCTTGCCAGTTCATATCTACTGTAATATAAATTTCATCAATCCTATGATTGTATCGTGTGTCAATATTTAATTCTTAAGCTACTGTAAAGCAAAATGGTATCAGTAGCATTGTTTGTTTTATATTTCATATGTGATATTTAAAAATGTGATATTATAAAGCCCCACTTTGTAATACTTCATGTTCTATAAATAACAATCCTGGCTATTAATAAATGATTAACTTTTCCATGTGTTTATTATAACAAATGTTAACCACTGCATGTTCCCCAAGTACTTGCTTCCGTTGTTATCTTTGTATTGGTACCTAAGTGTATTTGTGGGAGAAGTGTGTGTATATACTAAAGAAGATGTTGCAGTCATTTACATTTACCATTATATACATAAGGTCCCATGGCTAGTTAATTTATAGTTTCATGATCACATATTATGCTAAATGTGTAAATGGTAGCTTTCCAAATATTATCAGCTCTTTCATGAATATATGATTAAAAAAGATATATCTGGCCATTTATAATTTGAGAAACAAAAACAACTACAAAATTATTTATATTTTAAGCTATGCAATGCAATTTTTTAATTGGAGTACCCTCTCTGATTTAGAAATGTGCTGCTTAATATGTGGATGAAAAATTCTGTAAAAAAGAGAGCTGGAAAACAAGAGTAAATAATGGAACAATTCACACAGCAAGAATGTAATACATTTATATTGAAAAAATAATGAATTAGTGAATTAGTGCATTAATGAATGAATAAATTTGTTCACGCCTGCATGATGGATGAATGAGTAAAACACTGAATTAAAATCACAGAAGTTGTGGTTAAATTGGAATTTCATTTGTGTTCTCCAACTGAGTGACTTAAATTCGGAAAAGATAGACACATGTAAACAAATATGTATTAATATACATTTACATGTTATAAAATATACATTTTATAAAACATATAACTATATGTTATATAGTTTATGTAGCATAGCTTATATCTTTATATTAGATACTGGATAAGGATGAAATTCACCACACTAAAAGAAGCAGCAGCATATATTTTTTGTCCACAGATTAGCTGACCTGATCAAAGAGGACTTAAAATGAAATTGTAGGAATCAAACCAGATACCCAGATAAAAATGTAAATGTTGATATTATGAAGAACATTGCACTATTCATTCAGCACCAAACATGAAAGTAACAAAATTGACGTGATATTTTAACATAAGAATTCCAAGATGTGGTAATAAAGTTCTCATCGTTGTATTACTTTACGTGAAAAAAAGAGATCTTATTCAAAATTACTAACATACTATTAGGTAAAGCAGAATTTTGTTTTATATTAAGAAGATATAACACACCTGTCTAGAATTCTATTATTCTGGGAATGAAAATACTTTATGGGATATTCTGATGGAGAAAGCTGAGACGGAAATGAGCAACAAAGTTGTATGACACTATTAAAACTGGTTGAGCAATATGAGGACATTTATAATACAGTCGAGATACAGATCAAAACTCTAATACAGAAAAAAAATTAAATACGGGAACTGCAAATTTCAGGTAATTCTAGAATTTTTACTCTATAAGAGCATTGTATCTAATAAATTGCTCATATCAGAGATAAATGAAACTATTTGTGTCAACTTATGGAAATTGGAAATGAAAGAATTCTGAAAATTTTGGGATAACCATAATTAAAGAGTTCAGTAACATTGAATATACAATAGGCCTAGAGAAAAAGAAAACAAAACTGTTGACCAAAAGCCTATAGCATGTTGGTTACTTTCCTCAATATACATTATATGCTTGGGAGATTTTGCAATTTATTAAGAGTTTCTCACAGCTGTAGATCATCTTGGGAGGCATAATTAATCAGTTTATGCCTGGTTCAGGCATGATCAGGCCAGAAAAACCTACCAGGAAGCCAGAATAGTAATCTCCTGCCATTAATACTTAAAAATTATTCAAATCAAATTTTTACACAGTTTTTGATCTAGAAGTGTATGTCACTTCTGAGAATATAAATTAAAGACAGTATTTAGAAATGCAGGCTCCAAGAAACAATCAAGAGTCACTTGAGTTTTAAAATAAAGGACCTTAAATGCTTATACAGGCAGACAATGGAATAAGTGAGATATCAAACAAAGGATGCTGAAACAAACTGTGGTTTAACAGCCAGAAGGCATTACCAATACTTGTTTGGAAGAGCAGAAAGAGACATTAACAGAGTCCCAAGTCAAGGATAATCTAACAGAATATGAACTCAGGGAGGAAAGAGCTGTTGCCACTCCCTCTTACTTGCCTGCTTTCTACCCTCTCCTTTCTACCCTCCCCTGCCACCCAAACTCTCACTAGTATAGCTCATTGGCCAGACACAACCAGAAGCCAGCCTGGAGCCAAGGAGATGCCGCGACAGGAGTTAGCTCCTCTGTATTTTGAAAGAGGAAAGCAGAGGAGGAATGTAGATGTACCCTAGCATTGATAGGCCCCAAACCACATACAAGCATTGTGAACTTGGACACATTGTGCAACTACTCTGAACTTTGGAAGCTATATCACTTTTCTTTTGAGAATAAGAGTATATATAAACACACACACACACACACACACACACACACTTTAATATACATTATATATAATATGTAATAAATTGAAAACCTTAGATTACATAAAAATTAGAGATGTGACAAAATTAATTCAGCAATCCATAGAAAGGAACTCAAAGAACCCTTTTTTTTTTTTTTCCCAGACAGAGTCTCGCTTTGTCACCCAGGCTAGAGTGCAGTGGTAAGATCCCGGTTCACTGCAACCTTCGCCTCCAGGGTTCAAGTGATTCTTCTGCCTCAGCCTCCCTAGTCGCTGGGACTACAGGCATGAGCCACCATGCCCGGCTAATTTTGTTTTCTTAGTAGAGACAGCGTTTCACTATATTGGCCAGGCAGGTGTTGAACTGCTGACTTCGTGATCCGCCCACCTCAGCCTCCCAAAGTTCTGGGATTACAGGCATGAGCCAACGTGCCAGGGCAAGCAGCCTTTTTTAAGACACAATTTTTACCAATGTGATTCAAATATTATAAGTTAGTCTCTTTTTGGCAAAAGAGCAACAACAGAGCACAAAACTTTACTTACCCTGTGATCAAACTACATGAGATAAACATGCGTACCTAGGGAAATTAGTATAATGCAACCTAGCAAAATGATAGCCACAACTTTATCTGTGTTCTAAGAGTATGAGTTTATTTTAGGTGTTTTATTTTTGTACTTTCCAAATTTTAGATTTTTATGGGAAATGAAACAATAAAAGTTAAATTACAAAGGATGGAGGCAGCATGCTGTGGAAGTGGAAGGATGTAGAACCTGAATTTAAGGATAGACTCATGTGCTTATTGCTAACTATAAAATCTTTGCTAAATAAATTTCATCTTTTAATAAATTAAAGCATCTCAGTCATACTTTTATCATGCATAAATTATAGTTAATAATATCTAAATTATAGCATATTTGTTGGGATTAGTGAATTTAAAAAAACAACATGTATAACATAAAGGATTACATTAGTGCCTACTATAAGATAGTAGACTGAAAATTGTTCACGAAAAATCCATTTCTTCTTCTCATATCAAACTTCTGGATTGTATTTCCCAACCCTCTACTGAAACTAGGTTCAAGAATGTCAATTAATTAATTTTTAGTGCAAAATAAACAATGCCCAAACTGTGGCTTCAAATAAAAGGCATCTATTAAATTCATACTTCCTTGGATTTGCCTTTAGGTTGGGCTCAGCTGGGCAATGTTGGTCTCAGCTTAGCTCTATTAAATGTCTTCAATCAGTAGCTCTTTAGTTTAATGAGATCCCATTTGTCAATTTTGGCTTTTGCTGCCGTTGCTTTTGGTGTTTTAGACATGAAGTCTTTGCCCATGCCTATGTCCTGAATGGTACTACCTAGGTTTTCCTCTAGGATTTTTATGGTATTAGGTCTAACATTTAAGTCTCTAATCCATCTTGAATTAATTTTCGTATAAGGAGTAAGGAAAGGATCCAGTTTCAGCTTTCTACTTATGGTTAGCCAATTTTCCCAGCACCATTTATTAAATAGGGAATCCTTTCCCCATTTCTTGTTTCTCTCAGGTTTGTCAAAGATCAGATGGCTGTAGATGTATGGTATTATTTCTGAGGACTCGTTTTTTTATGACCATCCTTTGGCCAAAACAACATGGCAGAAGCACTTGCCAGCTTCATACCTAGCC
Organism: Mandrillus leucophaeus; assembly: GCF_000951045.1. Classification (NCBI taxonomy): domain Eukaryota; kingdom Metazoa; phylum Chordata; class Mammalia; order Primates; family Cercopithecidae; genus Mandrillus; species Mandrillus leucophaeus. The sequence continues at coordinate 1,171,418 of NW_012103821.1, forward strand.
TCCCTCTCCTGGAATCTGCCCATCTATCAAATGAGCAAAAGCTGCTAGCTTGTGCAACAATGAAAGAAAACCAGGCACAGAGTCAATGATGTTGTACACCCACAGTCCCAGAGATGTGAGACAGCCCATTAAAATCATCTTAGCCATCTACACATGAAATAAAATTAAACTCTGAAATCTTAGTGTATATAAAGTACTTAATGCAGCATCAACCTGATTGGTGTTTTTGAAATTATCACTAATACTATTAGTACTACCAGTAAGCATCACTATTTTTATTATGACCACTGCTATTACTATCACAATTACTCTTAATGTGTCTGCGATGACCACACTACTATTACCCATGTCACTGCTACTGATAATTATGAACAGGATTAAGTAAAATATAGATATCAAAGAATATGTATGTTGAAATAAAATAACAGGAATATTTGCCTCCTGCTTACCTAAGTTTCAACTTAAAATTTTTAGCATTTGGTTAACAGATGCTTACGTTAATAACCTTTGTCCAAGAGAAAGGCAGTATAGGTGGTGGTAGTTAAGAACAATGCAGACTGGGGAATCTGATATATCATCTCTGGATCCTGGGGAATTTATTTACATTTTCTGTGCCGTAGTTATCTCATATATAAAAGAAAATTATAATTGTGCTTTCTTCATAAGATTGTTATAGCAATTACATGTTTTTCTTAACACATATAGAGTTCTTAGGAAAGTGATTACTTTAGGTAATTAAACCAATGTTATTATTATAACCTTTAGGAAGTCTGCATGAGGGCTCCATTAATGTATGTTCTATTTATACACTTCGGTAAATTTGAAAAAAAATCTGTTTTTGAAATTTATTGAAACATCAATCATTTTGAAAGTTCCATTGAAAAAGACTTTCAAAATCTATTTGTCTCTCATGTATCTTAACCCCTCATAAAATCTGATATGAACATATATGCTGATAATAAGATATGAAAAACATGTTAGTAACAGAAGTGACTTTCCCAATTATGTGAAATATCTCCTTAAAAATCAGTGAATTGCTATTCTATAGGGAAAAAATTGATACATTAGAAAATGTAAAAGATATCTTATGAAATGTTTATCATTACTAAAAAGAGGCATTCTTTTTCTAAAATTAGCAGATTTATTTTTGTGAACCCTTACTTTTTTTGTTTCTCCAGCATTGCATGATTTAGGGAAACTGCCCATTCCTCACCCTTGAAATTATGGTGGAATAATCACCCATGGGAAAGCACAGACTTCTTCCTTCACCAAAAACAGAGTGGTAGGATGTAATTGGCTGAATTGTTGTTATAAGCTGTGCCACTTTAGCTTAAGAGATAGTCGGATCTTATCTTAGCATTATCAGACAATTTTTATGCCAATGTACTTGGAAAAATGTGTTCAAGTTGCTGCTTCTTAAACAACTAGAGATTCCTTTGTTTCTGCTCTTCTGAAGCTCTTATTTTTCATAATCCACTGTTACCATGAGCTATCCACGGTCATTCCCATATCCTGTTTTCTTGCTTCAATTAGTTATTGTCACTTTCACAAGATGTTCAAAAGAGCCATTTGAGGAAACTTTGTCCAATTTATGATTCCTGTTGATGAATATAAAATGAATTGGGCCAATAAAACAATCACTAATGAAATAACGTAGGTAAGAATATGTATAATATACATAAGACTATGTAAAATAGTTTTATCATATATGTGTGTGTGTGTGTGTGTATATATATATATACCCACATATAAAACAAATTTTTCTCCTCTAAAAAAATAGTATGCCTCAGAACTACCTGCTCTATTAGTGGAACATAGTGCTATTTTTTTTTTATATTTCTTCTCAATTATTTCTGAAGCTGGGAAGTCCATACATCAACAAATAAGAAGAGAAAATGAAAGAATAATACTTAGTGTTTCAGCAGGCCTAGCAAGTAAGAGACAGATTTCTCATAGTTCCTCACAAAATAGTCTATAATCTTCCCTTTACCACTCGTTGTATTTACTTAGTTAATAGGAAATCAATCTTCATAAATTTGGGTTCACTTCAGATTCTACCAATTTTAAAATCTGGTTATTATTTACGGTGGATAACAAACGGCCTCTTACTCCCTGTTGACAAACCTGACACCTGATGATCATCTGACTTCCTGTGTGGATCTATTTATACAGAGAATATTCTGGTTGGGGGACAAAGAGTTTGGTATTATAATTCTCACTGAATTAATTACATAATTATGAATTAATTTAAAGTAAATTAAAGCTTTCTAATTTCTTAACAATGATAAAATAATGCTAAAAACAGTAATGCTATATAAAGTATATTAGACCACATTACCTAATCTATACAGCAATGGATCTCAACTGTTCTTTTTTTCCAACATAAATAAATGGTAAGACATTTGCCTAGGCATCGGTAGCGTTTTATCAGATAGAGTCTTGGCAATGATTATATAACACATTCAAATTAGTAATTTGAGAGACTATTTACAAAGCTATAAGCAGAGTTAAGGGCAACTGGATAATGATATTAGAGGACCTCAGAGCTGGAAATAGCCAGGAAACTCGTTTTACCTTAAACCTCAGAAGACAAGGAGACAGAGCAGGTAGCAAAACCAACAAGGGCAGCAATTAAGGTACCAACTTAATGAGAGCTGTGGCCTTCAGGAGAGGAATGCAGTCATCCAATGTGAGCTTACAGGGAGAAAGCTGGGGAATATACACCGTGACTTCATCTTCTTGTTGGTCACTTGAACTACTGCTAGTATTTTTCACTGGTCAAACCAGTTGGAAGAAAGAGGGGAAAAGATTCAGTTTATGAAATCTTTATAAGTCAGCTTCCCAGGGTCCAGAGTAGGGTGGAGAAAGGAAGGAGCTTACTAGAAAGGGAAATAGAAAATCTCTGCAACAAGCGGCTTACTGCTAAAGTGAACTCAAAGGAGGGCACGAATGGAGAGAGCATATGCCCAGCAGAAATCTCAAGTAGCTTCATATTCTCCAAGTGACTTTATATATTGTGCTAGGAAGCGTATTTTCTTCCTTTAGTCAATTTACATTGCTGCTTCCCCATAATTTATAAAATGCATAGTTTATTTCAAATGGCTTTGTTTACTAATTTTGAAATATCTTAATTTATGCAGCGAATATGCTGGTTGAGGGACAAAATTAATTGCTGAAATAATTTCTCAACTTGTTTTGGTTGGTTTGATATTTTTAAAATTATAACCAACATTTTTGCTTAATATAAAAATGTTTAACATTAGGTCTTTGAGATTACTAAGTTTTAACATAAAAACCAGGATGTTAATTTAATAAAGCAAATAAAAGATTTTAAAGTGTGCTTATTTTAAAAGCTACTTTCTAAATCTAAAAATCAACAATAGTTGATTTGGTAATTGCCTTTTCCATTTCCTATTCTAACTGGCCAATGACAGGATACACTGTCTCTTCAAGAACAACAGCAAAAAAGGCATATAAATTTATCATAGTGGATTATACCAAGTATTTTGAGGGAAAATTATAATCTAAGCACGTTGATATGCCTTTTTGTTTTCTACTTATTGAAAATTTGACTATACATAGTTAAATAGTCCAAAGATATGCATTGCAATATGCACACATATTATGTAACTGTGAGTTTTTACAATGTAATTTGAAAGTATCGATGTGATTTGCCATAAAGAGTTTTAGCGAAAACAAAAACAAACAACTGATATATGTAAATAGGTAGCATAGGCATCGCATCAAGTGTATATCAAAGGAAAATAAGTACAGTCTCCAAATTAGTATGAAATTAGGCTCTATCCACTGAATACATGTGGTCTTCTTGACGATATATTTTGGATTCTTAGTTACAACTGCAGGAAGTAGATTCTGGCTAATGAAAAGAAAAAGGAATTTAGGTATGTTATAATTGAAGAACCCAAGTCAGATGCAGGGCAGCCAGAGTTTTAGCCAAAGGCACCCTGAATCTGTCCCTTGAAGTCATTACTGCTGTCTCTGCTGAAATCTAGGCACTGTCATGGGTGCCAACATTGTGAGTACAGGCCACTGGAGAATGTAATGCCCCTGTGGTTTGAAATTCAGATGTTACATACATAACAGCTACTGCCTTTTCTCAGAGTGAATATTTCTACATTGTTCTTTGTATCACCAACCACTACGGTGGAGGATGTATTTTATAGGCTGAGACCGGGTTATGTGCTGTGCTCCGTGTACAAGAAACGATAGGAAAGTAAGTATCTGGTCAGTAATCCCAGCACTTTGGGAGCCCGAGGCGGGCGGATCACGAAGTCAAGAGATGGAGACCATCCTAGTTAACACGGTGAAACCCCGTCTCTACTAAAACTACAAAAAATTAGCCGGGCGTGGTAGCTGGCGCCTGTTGTCCCAGCTACTCCGGAGGCTGAGGCAGGAGAATGGCGTAAACACGAAAGGCGGAGCTTGCAGTGAGCCGAGATCGCGCCACTGCACCCCAGCCTGGGCGACAGAGCGAGACTCCATCTCAAAAAAAAAAAAAAATTGAAAAGCTAAAGGAGGGGTTCAAGGTGATCTCTAGCTCTTGTCAAATCCCCAAATCCAAATTAGTAAGTGATCCCACAGCTTAACCTTCCCTTCTC
>NW_012103821.1:1176086-1202755 GCF_000951045.1 Mandrillus leucophaeus
TCTCAAAAAAAAAAAAAAATTGAAAGTAAGTATCTGACAATTTCAAAACTTGTATTTGGCAAGGGAGTTCCCCTTCCTAGCAAGGATGGGAAATGTTCTCAATTCAGAAAGGGTGTCAAACACTGGAAAACCAAAACAATAATAAACAAAGTACCAACAGGGTGTGGGCACCTGGGAATTTTTTGAAAAACCAGATTCTCAAACTTTACTTTTGTTTTATATTCTAATTAGATATTCAATATTTTACCATTTAAATGTCTTATAATTTTATATATTTCACATAAAATTGAATGTTAATATATGATAATTAATATAAAATGTTATATATGTTTATGCTTAAATGCACATGTATAATTTAATATAAAATATTGTTTATAATTTTATAACTTGAATAACCTATAGTTATTTACTAATTAGATATCAAATAACTGCCACAAGATGTCTGTATTTTTTCTCACTTTAATAATAATAAAAAATAAGGATTATTAAATGTGTTATAAAAGATAGCAGTTACATGAAATTAACTTAATTTTCTCTTTTATTAAAAAAAGGAAAATAAACAACAGTTAGTTGGAAAATTAAACCACTGAAGTTATTTAGCTATTATTTTCTCTATGAATGAACTTTTCATGACATAACTTGCATACATTTGATTAAAATAAATGAAAAATGGAATTTCTGCACATGTATTCCAGGACTTAAAATAAAATTTTAAAAAATAAAAATAATACATTAGAAAACAAAAAGTTGCTTTTTTTTTGAGACAGAGTCTCACTTTGTCACACAGGCTGGAGTGCAGTGGTGCAATCTTGGCTAGCTGAAACCTCCACCTCCTGGGTTCCAGTAATTCTCCCGCCTCAGGCTCCCGAGTAGCTGCGATTACAGGCATGCACACCACCAAACCAACTAATTTTTTTTTTCATTTTTATTTTTGGTAGAGATAGGATTTTACTATGTTGGCCAGGCTGGTTTCGAACTCCTGACCTCAGGTGATCCACCCACCTCAGCTTCCCAAAGTGTTGGGATTACCGGCATGAGCCACTGTGCCAGCCTAACAAAACATTTTAAATCTGCACTTTATATTTATGTCAAATCTTCAGGTATAGGAAGAGGAGTGAGGAAGAAGTAACCAGGTGAGAGTATATATCACTTTGTGCATATGTGCTTGGGTCAAAAAAAGGACTGTAATTATATGGCATAAAATCTAATAAAGTGTATATAGTGTATAAAAGAGTAGATGGCAGTTAGTAAGAAATATCTTTTTTATATTGATGCACAGTGTTGAGGAACAAATGTTTGTTTAAAAGTAGACAACATCTTAATAAACATGTATAGACCTGTGGAAGCTTGGGACCTTAACAAATCTCATTATTCATACTGGAAAAAAAAAAAAATATATATATATATATATATATCAGTTTCCTATAAATAGAGAGAGGAACTATGTGCAAAGCTTAATTTTGGGAAGCAAAACCTTTGGTGTGTTAAAGTAACCTGACACCAGTAGGGTCAGGTAAACAAAATGTACCACATAAAATGACAGTTCCATAATTTTACCTAGTTAAAAAACAAAATTACTGATTTCATTGCCAATACTAAAGATTTATTCAAGCACAGAGGTGGTGAATGAAACACCCAGAATATCTAATAAATATTAGTCTTGGACAATCATTTGACATCTTTTATCATTTCTGCTCAAAAACACACTATTCTTCCAGATTCAAAGGCAGTTATTTAGGCATTTTCATGCTCTACTACCCAATATTTAAAACTCTCTGGCAATCAAAACCATGGCTGAATTTACAGTAATTACAGAAAAAAATTGAGAAAGTTAATAATTAATAATTTAAATAAATAATATATGGGGACATATCATGTGTCGATTGCACTGAATTGACCTGATTGTAGATATAATTCATTCATTAGTGCATTCATTATTCATTTATTTACTTAACAAACACTATTGAAAGTCTATGATGTAGCAGGAATTGTGAATAAACTTAATTAAATACTGTATCAGTTTTAAGGAACCTACAATTCATTGGAGAGAAATTATATTAGAGTAATACCTGATTTGGAAGTACAGAGGAATATTACATTAGACCAGGGAGTAATTCATAATATCCATAATTAGTGAGTTATTACACTATAATATTTGCTATATTTGAGTATATCTGTACTCTTATTTACACATTTTTAAAATGAAACTTCAAATCAAGTTAAATGTCTGGAAAGAGAATAACCATGATGACTGATTAGAGATTCATAATCTATTTCTAATACAAATAGATATAAATGCATAACCTAATTTTTATCTCATGTAACATATATAGTTATCTGATGTCTCTGATTTTGGATAACACTAGATTTGAGGGTGAAGAAATTCATCCAGGTGAAAATTAGAATTGGTGTTTTATTGAAAATAAGAAAATAGACCTGATTAATCCACAGATTTGGAGAAAGGAATTTTAGATGAGCAAGAACAAATTTGAGAGAAAAGTAAATGTGCAAAAGCATGTTTTGATGAGAAAACTCCAAGAAGATGGATATGGCTATTACTAGTTTTTTCTGATTTTACATTAACCAAGTATGGAACTTATCTGTGAGATTCATCTGCCCATCACTTGTTCCTTACCTTCTTCTATAAACAGAAAGCTGCTCTCTCAATGGAAAACCGTTTCATGGGATTCAGGCGGGACCAACTCTACCTCTGTCTGCAGTGAAGGTAGACTAATGACAGAAGCCCTAGGAATCATATTTATAGATCTCTCTGACCACGAAGTTTCCTTCAGAGATGATAAGATGAACCAACGTACATCAAACTGTATTACATGAATGTAAAATCATGTCTAAATTCTTTTTTTTAATTATTATTATACTTTAAGTTCTAGGGTACATGTGCACAACGTGCAGGTTTGTTACATATGTATACATGTGCAATATGTCTAAATTCTTTTGGCAACCTTCTTTCCTCTCTCTATTCAAGAATTTTGCCATCTTCAGCACAGAAATATTAACATTTTAGATGTTGCTAAATATATGTTATGATGAAAAAGAAGGAGCAAAATTATACTTCAGTTAGCATAGCGGTAAATTTATAATTAATAGATGTAACATTTAGTGCAGTGATCACAAGGGATGGTTGATAATTAACATACAAATAAACTGATGAAAACTGACATGGAGGCTGTTATAAATTATATATAGTGGTGGTGGTGTGGGATGTGTCAGTGTGTGTGTAAGTATGTGTGCGTGTGTGTGTATGTGTGAAGTAATATAGTGTAAAGGAATAATGGATAATTCATAGTCATATTTAAAATTCCAAAGAAACTGTTAACAAGAGTACAAAGGGTTCTAGTCCACATTAAATAAAATAGTTGAAAATAATGTGAAAAACATTAATTCACCAGGAAAAGACATGGAAGACAGATCATTACAAAATAACCACAGCAAAAACAAACTGATGGTACAGATAGAAAACAATGACAAGATGGTAGATTTCCAACCATATTATTCCTTGTGTGTAAATTAATTAAACATTCTGATTAAAAAATAAAACTTTAATACTGAATAAAAACAATTCAACTCTATGTTCTAATATATCATAAATATTAAAAAGCCACAACCACTTGGTCCACTTGCATTTCATTGCCCAAGTTTTTTTTGACAAGAATTAAAGAGATAATTATACTGGGGAAAGATAGCTAGAGAGAGAGACAGATATTCATTTACTATTTGACAAACTAGACTCTTTCATTAAGCAATGAAAACAAGAAAGTTTGAAATTCAGAATCATGAGATTATATGTGTATATTAATGAAAAGGTGATAAATGAAAGAACTTGTAAAACAAATAGCCAACGATTAATGTACAAAGTGGTTTTCCTAAGATATTATTTATTATTTAAAAAAATTGAAAACTAACAAAGTATCACACACCAGAAGAATGGTAAAATAAATTGTAATATTGTGTAAACATATTGTAAACCTTTATGTGGTTATTAAATCATGTATTCAAATAACATTAATACAAATAAATTATGGTTACAAAATAACACTCGAAGAACAAAGCATAGTATGCTATATAATATACATTTGTTAAAATAAGTAAAACTACTATAATTTTTAATTGGATATACAAAACACATATGGGCTTTTAATTTTCTGCATTATGTCTTTTCACATGTTCTTATGACTTTACAACAAAGTATTCATTCTATGTGTATAGGATAAAGGGTTATCAAGGAAATATTTATAGTATCTCTTTCCAAACACAATTTTAAAAAATGGCTTCAGGGCATTTTGCACATAAATTTATAAAGAAATTTATGTGAAAAAGTATCTCATGATTAAATTTTGTTAAAAAGGCTCTTATATACTTGGTCTGTAGGCTCTACCATGAGATTGGGGTTGAATTCGTTTCTGTTGGAAACAAGAAAAGAATTTTTTGACAAATTCATCTATTTTTAAGAAAACGTTAATGTAGATAATTGAAAAGGACCTAATGTTTATTGGTATTCTACTATCTCTCCCAGAAGTATGCAAGCTGGTTCATGAGAAATAATAAATAAATTAACAAAAAAGATTCTATTTCCCCAAGTTTCACGCTTGATTTCATTTTCTATCTTAAATTGTGCCAACTCATATTGCCCAACATGGGATATACAGTGTCCAAAGTGGGATATACAGTGAGTCAACTATAATCTAGTAACTCCAGGTAAAATGTCAGCCATGTAAAAAACTAGAGGTATAAATGCCATCAACTCGATTCAGTTATTCAGTTACTATTGTTTAATTTTCTAAATGAAATCTACTTCCCATGCTAAAGCCTGAAATATAAAAGTAAAAAAACTCTCCCTTCCTAATTTTTTCTTCTTATTATTATTTGTATTAACAAATACATAATTTGTGGGGTATAAGGTGATATTTTGATGTATTTACACAATGTGGAATGATTAAATCAAGCTAATTAGCATATACTTTATCTTAAATACCTATTATTTTTATGGTGAGACATATGAAATTTATTCTCGTAGTTATTTTGAAATGTACATTATTATATATAGACCAGAAAACCTATTCCTCCTGTCTATCTGAAACTTTACATTCTTTGATCAGCAACTCTACATTCTTTCCTTCCCCACCTCTTCCACCCCCTGCCTTGGGTAACTATCATTATACTGTCTACTTCTGTGAGTTCAACTTCTTTTTTATTCCTACATATTCGTGAGATCATGCAGTATTCGTCATTTCAGTGCCTGTGTTTCACTTAGCGTAATGTCTCTAAAGATTCATCCATATTGTCCCAAATGACAGGATCTCCTCCTTTTTAAGCCTCAGTGGTCTTCCATTGTGTCTATAAACACATTTTCTTTTCCATTCATTTGTTGATGGACACTCAGCTGATTTACTATTTTGTCTTGGCTATTATGAAAAATACTGTAATGAAAATGAGAGTGCAGATAGCTCTTCGACATGCTGATTTCATTTCTTTATGCACAAACCCAGTAGTGAGATTGCTGGATCAGATGGTAGTCCTATTTTCAAATTTTCAAGGAATGTCCATACTATTTTTTATAATGGTTGTATACAAATTTACATTCCCACTACAGTGTATGAGAGTTGCCTTTTCTCCACAATCTCTCCAACACTTGTAATGTTTCATCTTTTTGATAAAAAGCCATTGTAATGGGTGTGAGGTGATATCTCATTGTGGTTTTAATTTGCATTTCCTTAATGATTATTGATGCTAAGCACCTTTTCATGTACCTGTTGGCCACTTGGGTGTCTTATTTTGAGCAGTGTCTTTTCAGATCATTTTCCAATGTTCTAATAGGTATATCTGTATTCTTACTAATGAGTTGAGTTTCTTATACATTTTGGGTGTTGACCCCTTATCAATCTTGTCTAGACAACATAGCATGACTTCATCTCTAAAGCAAAACAAATGAACAGAAAGTTCAAAAAATTCATATTTACCTCTTTCTGCTTAACTAGTTTATATATCTTTGAACATGAGTACATTTTCTTTGTAAGTATTTAATTTTCCCACAATATCTATAAATGTTACATGCATAACACAATATGTGCTTATTAAATGAAACATAAAGTTTTATGGTATTGAGTTGGGTTTAAGAAATAGATATTAGTTCTCTGGTCAGTATGAGTAGTTATTAGATTTTCATTGAAGAAAAATGTTATTCTTCAATAAAAACAACCACTAAAGATTCTGCTATGATTTTCTGCTCAAAATTTTCTATAGTTCCAGAAAAACAGCTGATAAAATTCAGCAACTGGAAAATACAAAGAATTAGAAATTCTAAAAGTCTGGAACTCAACCCTTGTTTTAAGCAAATTTTGTATACCAAAAGACAAATAAGGAAACAGAAGGCTTATAATATATGAAAAGTGCTCTAGGCAAGTTGAAATCACAATTTCAAGTATCTACTTCTGTTCTGAGATACGTGGCCTGCATCTGGGAATCAATAGTTTCCAGAAATAAAAATGCACACTTGGCCAGGCATGGTGGCTCACGCCTGTAATCCCAGCACTTTGGGAGGCTGAGGCAGGCATTTCACAAGGTCAGGAGTTTGAGACCAACCTGACCAACATGGAGAAAGCCTGTCTCAACTAAAAATAAAAAAAATTAGCCAGGCGTAGTGGTGCGTGCCTGTGATCCCAGCTAATCAGGAGGCTGAGGCAGGAGAATCACTTGAACCCAGGAGGCGGAGGTTGCAGTGAGTCAAGATTGTGCCACTACACTCCAGCTTGGGGAACAGAGCGAGACTCTGTCTCAAAAAAAAAAAAAAAGCACACTTATGACTTCATTATTTACATTATAGTTGTTTAAACAAATAATCACAAATGCTTAGGATTTACAATATATTTATGATATATACATTTATTTAAATAATATAAGAGAACTTTGATAAAGCGATAATTTAAAATACCCTGATTATAAGTGAAATTTAAAGACTAAATGATGTTTTAATTAAAGTTTCTCTTACAGGTAAATATTTCAATGACAAAATTACCATTATGTTGTGATTTAAAGCTCTGAGTAATACTCATTTTATAAAACTTAAAACATAAGGGATACCTACTATACTCAGTATTCTACATACCGAAAAGAAAAATATTTGTGACTCTAAGAACACACAACATTTTTCTTTTCCATCCTAAAAAACAGCAATAATTTAGCATTTAAAAAATAATTGTAGGTTTAATAGTAAAATTATTTCATTTCTTACAGATATTAGATTCTGTCTTAGGTTAGCATTACACATTGTTCTTTGAGTTTCACAATTTCAATTTACCTAATTAAAGCAAATTTAATGTAGTAAAAAAAATGAAATTAGGTTCCAGTTCAGCTTTCATTTTTCTAAACTATATTATGTTCTGAAATACACACATATTTTTGTAGCACATTTTTGTAGACAGAATTTACTATCAAAACCTTAAGTCAATAAGCAGCCAAGTCAGCCAATATTTATTTCATGTAACATTAATGTGGCTTTCATGAAGTCTTAACTCAATTTTACCCTTTCTCTAGGCCATATTCATGCCACTCATGGTTCTGCATAGATAAGCACTGTCTCATAAGCTCCAGTATTAACAGAATTAGGTACAAAGGAGTACATAGAAGTATGATAATCCCCAAGGGAAGAAGAACGCTCCAAAGGTCTATATCTATGAAGAGAAAATAAAGAATTAAGACTTTGGCTGTATAATTTGATAAAAATACATTACTTGGAAAACATCTTCAAATATTTTTTAGAACAGAGTGCTTCTGGCTGAGACTTTCCCTATGAAGATAAATAATTTTTACATGTTATTTTTCTTGTTGCCAATAAGTCCTGCAAGACGCAAAACATTATTTTTTAATCTTTTTAAGAGCTTTCTATTTGCTCCATTTAGTGTCAATGTAAATATTTTAGTTTTTATTCACCTAGAACAGAACAGTGTATGTTGATCAAAATTTATTATATTAACTGAGATGGAGAAACAGTTCATCCTAATTCAAACAAAATTTTTAGTATCTTTGAATTTATATAAATTATTTTTCTATTCTAATAATTCTGGATATTTGTAAAGGACTATGAGAATTTTATAACTATTACATAGAATAGTTCAGATTTGTTCATTTAGCTCTTTAAAATATACATATTGAGGCTATTTTCCTTAGCAAACTAATGCAGGAAAAGAAAACCAAATACTGCATGTTCTCACTTAGAAGCAGGAGCTAAATGATGACAACTCATGAACACATAGAAGGCAAAAACAGACACTGGGGTACACTTGAGGTCAAAGGGAACAAGGAGGGAGAGGAGCAGAAAAAGTAAATATTGGGTACTAGGCTTAATAACTGAGTGATGAAATAATCTGTACAGCAAACCACCATGGCATGAGTTGACCTACATGACATTCACATGTTCCCCGAAACCCAAAATAAAAGTTTAAAGGTCTTAATTATTATTATTATTTTTTAAATTTAGCCAAACTTTAAGCTTTCTGTCACACATACATCTTCTTCCTCATCTTCTATTACCAGTACATGGACCTGAGTAAGATAATGGTCATATGTATCCAACACCAAACTGAAGATATTTAAAGTTTTTCTTATTGATATGTTAAGGGTATTTTACTAACACTTCTAAAATTACTTTTACTATTTATATGTGATTTTATGCCAATAAGAGATAGAGTAGATTGAACTGATTTGATTTATTCTGCCAAGTTTTAGCTACACAGACCGTAAAATATAATTACATAAAATTTGTCAATTGATAAAGCTGTAACATCTATGAACCTTAACTTTATGAATAAAATTACTTCGCCTTTATTTACTCAGGAAATGAATCGTCCGTGTAAAATTGCCGTTTCAGCATAGATTTTAAAATAAAGTGTGACTGATTTACACTTCTAGCCTTTCTTATTTGGCTGAGGTAAATTAATGAGTTAACTGAACTTTACTTAATTTACCTTTTTAATGGAACTAATAATCCTACTTAAAATAATTTTGTAACAACACAATTCATTTAAAACCTCAAAGATGTACATAAAATTTAATATGTATTAATGTTTTCATTTGTAACTGCATGTTAATTTACTCTAACTGCATGTATAGAATATGAAAGGTAACATTAAGTTGAAATGTTATCAACTGGTACTAAGCATGGTTACTTAAGCGTAAAGAGATCCTTTTTGTCAAGGCTCTTCCTAGACAAGAGTACTATAATAAGAATGATCTGTGTAGAAGGTTAAACTAGCACAGCTGATGAAATGATCAAATCAGACTCACAGAGATCCTACCTTGTGTCAAATTTTACTAATACATTTGAGAACACAAATAATCAAGGAAGTCAGGCAGAAAAAGGGAAATCCAGGACATCTCATGTGGATCTTTCCTTTACTCATCACTCACCTGCATGACCCAGAGTAACAGATGGATTCTCTAAGGGAAGTTTTGGAGTCATCTCACAAAGTTGGGATCATTTAGGTTATTAAATCCCTCTATTTTATATCTCAGATAGACACCCAGATTATTAGACTTTCCTGGGGTCCTGGGAGACACGCCCCATAAATCTATGGAACTTATGTTTGTGAATCATAAAATATTTTAAACTAGTAACTTTGTGCTAAAAATATTCCATAAATAAGAACCTACCTTCTAGAAAATATTGTTACTCTACCTACCAGGAGGTCAGTTATCAGTGTATTTACTAGAGGTTTAGACCATAACCTACCATTCCTTCTCTGTGGACATTTCCCACTCTCATAATCAAGACAGAAGTGATCACAGGCCCACTGCTTTAATGTCTTTCTCTATAACCTGAAATCAGTCAATATATCCAGGCCACATTTCCCTCAGGTATGTTTTCATAATTTAACCTGACATATCATTCACAAAATGTGAGTACACTCTGATGATTATGAGGCTTTGAACATCTCACAAAGAGTAGATATTCAATCTATGGAAACATTAATGTTGGTCATCTTACTTCCAATAACTTTCAAAGTCTTTGTATATTTTTTAACCAGTTCAATTACACTTTTTTCTCAGTTATCTGTATTTATGTGACTTTTTTCCATACATATTGGTGAAGGCATTAATTAAGTATGTAACTATTCTAAAGCTGAGTTCACTTGCTTTTTGGGCCCCTTATCTTCCGTAAGTACTACACCAACAGGTGTTCTGACTCAGGTTTATAGAATATTTTCTCTTCCTGGTTCATTAATTCTCTACAGCTTACGTTGCAATGAAGGGAAGAAGAAAATAAATAAGCAAAATAACATCTGCTGATACTGTGGTAAGTACTGTTAAAAAATAAAACAGTAACATGATACATAGTACCTGAGTGGAAGAAGGTATTTCCTGAGTTGATTTATATGCTGGATCCCTTTTAGTAGGAAATAATTATTCCAAGACATGAGAGAAGAAATTTCTAAGAGGAAAAGCAAGCAGAGAGACATAATACTGTGGCATGCATGTATGAATAACAAAAAGAAAGGCAATTAAGTTATATGAGCCAAGGGGAAAATAATTTGATTAGATATCAGGGAGGTAAACAAGGATCAGGCCTGGGAGTTCTGGCGTGGTCAAGTTTGGAGTTTTATTCCTCAGGTGATGGGAAGCCTTTTAAGTGTCTTTGAGCTGAGGAGTCATATGATCAAATTTCGTTTTCAAGGATTACTCGGGGAGCTTTTTGTTTGTTTGTTTTTTGATAATAAACTACAGTGTTAAGGTTAAGAGCATGGAGACTAATTAGGAAGTAAACATATTTTAAGAGAGAGAAGTTAAATGATGTTAGTTCCAGAATCAAAATCATGATTTGTTTTTATTTTGGCAAATTTTTGACCTAAATATTAAAGGAAAGAGAAATTATTGAATGTCTGCCATGGACACAATATTAACATGAAAATGTAAGCCATCTGCATTGTTTGTGCGCTGAAAAGTTTACTTTTCTTGTAGACATTTTTGGGAGTTATGGCTGCACATTGACTAACCTATTATTAAAAATAATATTTCTTCTAAAATGTATATTGTCTTAGTTATGTTTCCTTTTCCTACATAATGCTTTTCAAGTTTAGTTTAAGCACCAAGTTTGTCTTTTAAGCGCCAAGTGATTCTGATTGGAAAAAACTGAATAAATTATTGGTTTTCCCCAGAGTGAAATGACATGAATACTTGGCTCACAAAATTCAGCTACAGAAATGCTTCTGGCTAATTCTTCCTTTATTCTTTGTTGCTAGGCTCCATAAGCCACTCTCTAAGTTGAGTTTAATGAAAATGAATTGCCGTATTATGTTCCATTCACATGATAACACAATTGGAATCCCTTTGACTCAAGAGAACTAAATAAGAAAAGCTAATAAGAAAACAAATATAATGTTACTTTAGAAAGGAATAAACACATAGTTACTGTAACTGTTTTCACACTGTTAGTAACATGGCAATTACTTGAAAATTGCATCTTTGGCATAAGCTTCCTCATACTTCCCCTGCAAATTAAATTACTCATCTCTGCACCTGCAGTTCACTGGAGAACAAACTCTGATAAACACAAGGCCATACAGGCAGGCATATTTACTCTTTTTTGTTTTTTTTGTTTTTTTTTTTTTTTTTGTCTGCAGTGTCTCAAGATAAGAAAAGTTAAACTTAACAGTTAAGACAAAACGATAGCCAATGAACATCTGAATTATTGACCTAATAAAGTATTATCTGGAAAAGCACATACATTATGTTCTCAGGATTTATATTTATTATTAAATGCATTTCAAATTTTGGCATGAGAGGCAATCTCTAATTTTCCAGCTAATTCTCTAATTCATAGATAAGTAATTGGCATGAATGGAACCAGCATGGGAATCTCTTGTGGATATATATGAGTTGAGAGGAATCAACTTCCCAACACCCACCAACACTCCATCACACCATGGCAGAGACATTTAGTTAATTTCCAAATGTATCATCAATTAGATTTATGGAAAAGACTAAAAGTAACTTATTATTCAATTCAACTCACAGGAATAATAAATTATTTCAATTCTCTTTTTTCAATCTGCACAAGAGCTAATTGGTGCTAGTTTAAATGCAAGTAGGGAGAGAAAATTCTCAAATTAAAATATTATCTAAATGTGTTTGGCTCTGAATAAGCGATTAGCAGAATTTTTGTAGACATCTATCTCCATTTGACCTCTAAAGACAAATTTGAAAATTAAGACATCAAATTATTGATATTAAACAAACATATGAAAATTAGATTAAAACACTGTATGGACAAGTCACAGTCCTTCCCACAAACTTAATACGACTCTTAGTAGTTTGTGTGACTAAGAGAGTAATTTGTTTGCTTGTTTGTTTTCAATTTGAGTAGCAAGAATATACATATGAAATATGGGGTGTTCATCTTATTTGTGGACAGTTCTAAGAGAATAACTCTGCAAAATACATAATAAACTTTTAATTCATAAGGAATATAATAACGTAATGAAGAAGATCAAGATAGAGAAACAGTAAGTTGCCATAAGATGAATAGAGTACTTTATAGCAGCTTATTCTGTGAAAAAATTCTGAGAATAAGATGTTCAGAAAGATTTCAATAAGGTAAATATTTAATGAGAATATAAAATTCTAGTACTTGTAAGCCATTTATATGTAGTTCTTTAAGTATTAGGCTAGGGCAGAAATAAAGGGGAAATTAAGCTGGAAGTAAGGAAGATTTGGTCTGAGATTTGGAATAATATCAAATCACAATAAAGGACAGGCAGAAGAAAAATAGTCAGAAAACGTAGGAGATTGATGCTAAAGATGCCTTTAAAGTAATAAGCTTTTCAAGATGTTTCACAATAAATAATTTTAAGATAACTAACGTAACTGATACATAGGTTAAATTTTCAAATATTGAAGGATAATAATACTGTAATATTAGTGATATTAAATAAATACTTTCTCTATGCCAAGCACTAAACTAATAACTTTATGTGGATTATCTTATTTGAGTGTTACCAAAACCTTATGATATTAGTGTTTTTTGTTACTCATGAAGAAATTAAACCAAATTGTGCCAAAGCTATATATAACAGTAAAATAATAGAATATATATGCATATATATGGATATAAACACACACATTCATACATATGCAAACATTAGTAAAAATAAGCTGGAGTAATTATATTAACATGAGATACAGTAGACTTCAGAACAAGTGGTAGTACCAGGAATAAAGAGGGACATTGTGTAATGACAAAATAGTTTATTCTCATAATTGTAAAGTGTGTGCATCTGAAAACAGAGCTTCAAACTATAGGAAGAAGAAAATTCATAGAACTAAAAAGAGGAATAGGCAAATCCACATATAATTGGATGCTTCAACATTCTTCTCTCAGTGATTGGTAAAACAAGTAGAGAGAAAATCAGCAAATGTATAGAAGATCTGAACAATATCAACCTAACTGACATATATAGAACACTATAACCAAGAAAAAAAAGAATACATATTTTTTTCTAAAAGTGAACGATATGCAGTCAAGATATATCCAATTCTGAGCTGTAAAACCTGAATTAACAAATTACGATAATTTATAAAAATTATGTCCTTAAGTTCACCACTACAGAATTACACTAGAAATCAGTATTAGAAAGGTATTTTGGAAATTCCAAACATTTGAAAAGTAAAAGACATGTATTTATACCTATAACTCAGAGGGTCTCATGGAAAATTAGAAACTATTTTGATTTGTGTAAAAATAAAAATATAGCATATCAAAATATGAAGGATACAACTAAAGCAAAATGTAAATGTACATTTATAGCATAAAGTAAAATTTGGGGATAAAAGAAAAATCTCAAATTAGTAATCAAATGACATATTTTAAAAACTAAAAAAATAAGAGCAACTTAATCTTAAATAAAACAAGAGGTAGTGAACGATAAAAATAAGAGCAGAAACCAATGAAATTGAAAATAGAATAGCAATAGGCTGCATTACGAAACCCAAAACTGGTTCTTGTAAAAGGTCAATAAAATTGTTAAACATCTAGCCTGATTGACAAGTAAAAAAGAGGAAAGGCACACATTACCAGAATCATAATAAAAAACGGAACATCATTATAGACACCACAAATATCAACTGGATAATAAGGGAATGAAACAAACAACTCTCTTCTAATAATTTTGACACTTTAGATAAAGTAGAATACTTCTTTAAACTATCAATATTAACTTAGGAAAAAACAAATAATCTTAATAGTACTAAACATATTAAAGTAATGTAATCCATAGCTTAAAACTATGCGACAAAGATAGCTCCAGGCCCAGAGGGTTTTGCTGATTAATTTTCTCAAATATTTAAGTAAAGAGAGTCAATTCTATGCATTGCCTTCCAAAAATATAGAAGGAAGGAACACTTTTCCACATACTGTATAGGGCTGGCATTAACCTAATACGAAAACCAGGAATAGACATTACAAGACAAAAAACACAGACAACCATCCCTCATTAACACATACACAAACATCCTCAAAAATGTATTAGAAAATTGGATACGATAAAATAAAAAAAGGAAAATGCACCAAGAAAATGAGAGAAGTTCTTCCTAAGAATGCATGGCTAGTTCAATATTCAAAAGTCAATCTATATCATTCACATGAACTAAAGAGAAAATGTGAATAGTATTTAAATAAATACAGAAAATCATTTGAAAAAATTGACCATCTATTTGTTTAAAAATGCAAGAAGACTGAAAAGAAAAAACTTTAAAACAACAATATTTGCAGGTGACATAATTGTCTATATAGAAAATACTGAAGAATTTACAATCTCATATGACTTAATTAGCATGGTTATATAATAAATGTCAATATATAAAAAGCAATTATACTTCTATATACCAGCAGTGAATAACTATAATTTTTTAAAAACACTGTACCATTTATAATAGCACTAAAACTTTGAAATTCCTAGATGTAACCCTACCAATATCAAGGTAGGATCTGCATGCTGAAAACTGCAAAACACTGATAAAAGTAATCAAATAAAACCCAATTTAATACAGAGATATACCATGTTTATGGATTAGAGAAATATTCAGCTATTGCTAATATACCAATTCATTCCAAATTTGATCTATAGATTCAGTAAAATTTACATCAAAATACTAGCAGGCTTTTCATCAATAAATATTTTATCAATAACATTTTTTCTGAACATTATATGGAAAGGCAGAAGTATTAGAACTGGCAAAAATATTTGAACAGCCAAACAGTTTTGATAGGTCAAAGTTAAGAGACTCTGTGCTCCAAATTGCGACTTACTAAAAGTAATCAGAATTGTGTGATGTTGGTGAAATGATAAAGATATCAGTTAATGGAAAAGGAGAGTTTCATATATAGACCCACATGCATAGAGTCAACAGGTTTATGACGCAGTTATAAAGGCAAGTCAATGGCAAAAGGATTGTCTTACATCTTAGTCTTGTTTAGGGTTTCTACAAAGGGATATCTGAGATTAGGTAAGTTACAAAGAAAAAATGTTTATTCGGCTTAGGATTCCGCAGGCTGTACAAGAAGCATGGCACCAGCATACACTTCTGGTGAGGGATTCATACTGCTTCTACTCATGAGGGTAAGTAAAAGGGACCCAGCATGTACAGAGATCACATGGTGAAAGAAGAAACAAGACAGAGAACAAAAATGCCAGGCTCTTTCTAACAATCAGTTCTGAGAGAACTAACAGAGTTAGAACTCACTCACTGAACCTCCAGAGAATGTATTCATCTATTCATGAGGGATCCACTCCCATGACTCAAATACCTCCCATTAGGCCCGGCCTCCAACACTGGGGATCAAACTTTCACGTGAGATTTGTAAGGGACAAATATCCAAACTGCAGTCTCTTCTCAACAAATGGTGGTGGAACAGTTAGATGTCCACATGCAAAATATTAACCTTGACCTAGACACCTAGACCTCACAATTTATACAAAATTACTTCAAAGTGGATCATGAGCCTAGTTATAAAGTTTTAAATTCTGGAGAAACACAGCATAGAAAATGTTAGAAACATGTGTTAAGCAAATAATTTTTAGATGCAGTATCAAAAATAGTGTCCATTCAGAATAAAAATAATTTGGACTTCAAAAATAAAAACTTCTGCTATACAAAAAAAAATGTTGAAAGAATGAAAATATTTGTAAGTCACATTACTGGAAAACAAAATTTTTCAGAATATGTAACAAACTATCAAAATTCAGACATGAGAAAACATATAACCCTATATATGAGAACAAACATTGACAAATAAGATATCTGGATAACACTAGACCAACATAATAAGACATTATTCAGGAAGTTCTAAACATGGAAACAAAAGAACAATACCTGGTACCACAAAAACACATATAAGTACGTATGTATCCCTTATATTTTATAAACAATCATACAATAGAAACTATAAAAGAACCTGCTAACAACTTCATGATAGGGTCAAAACATCATATGTCAATATTAACCTTGAATGTAAATGGTCTAAACACTCCACATAAAAGACACACAGTGGCAAGTTGGATATAAATAAATAAATAAATAAATAAATAAATAAATAAATAAATAAAACAAGAGCCAGCCATCTGCTGTTTTCAGGAGACCCATCTCACATGTAACAACACCCATAGGTTTAAATTAAAGGGTTGGAAATAGATCTACCATGCAAACAGATTCAAAAGAGAGCAGGGATCACTATTATGATGTCAGTTAAAACAGACTTTAAACCAAAAACAGTTAAAAAAAAAAAAAAGATAAAGAAGGGCATTGCATAATGGCAAAGGGGCAAAGAGTTCAATTCAACAAGGAGACTTAACTGTATTAAATATATATGCACCCAACATTTGAGGACCCAGATTTACAAAACAAGTACTTCTATACCTATGAAAAGACTTAGTAAGCTAGCCAATAATAGTGGGGTAATTTGGCAGATCACTGCATTAGGCAGATCATTGAGGCAGAAAAGTAACAAAGAAATTCTGGACTTTGACATGTCACTAACTGTACCTAATAGACATCTACATAAAAATCCATCCATCCACCACAAATTTTACATTCTTCTCACCTGCACATGGAACATACTACAAGATCATTCACATGCATCCCTTAAAACAAGTTTCAATAAATACAAAATAAGTTGAAATCATGCCAACCGTACTCTCAGACCAAAGTGGAATAAGAATAGAAATCAACACCAAGAAGATATCTCAAAACCACAAAATGACCTGGAAATTATATAACTTGATCCTGAATGACTTTTGGGTGAACAACAAAATTAAGGCAGAAATAAAAAAAAAAATCATTTGAAATAAATGAAAACAGAGACACAATATATCAAAATCTCTAGGATGCAGCAAAAGCAGTACTAAGAGGAAAGTTTATACTGTTAATTGCCTACCTCAAAAAGTTAGAAATAGTTCAATGAATTATTTAACATCATACTTAAGGGAACTAGAAAAATAAGAACAAACTAATCCCAAGCTAGCAGAAGAAAAGAAATAACTAAAATCAGAGCCAAACTGAACAGAACTGATACCAAAAAAAAAAAATTCATACAAAGAATCAACAATACCAAAATTTAAGTCTTTGAAAGGATACATAAGATTGATAGACCTCTAGCTAGATTAACAAAGAAAAAATAATAAAGATCCAAATAAGCACGATCAAAAATGAAAAAAAATGACAAAGGTGACATTACAACTGATCCCACAGATATACAAAAGATACCCAGGGTTTATTATAAACACATTTATGCAAACAAACAAAGAAGAAATTGAGACTCTGAAGAGACCAATACTGAGTTCTAGAATTGAATCATTAGTAAACCTACCAACTAAAACAGGTCCTGGACCAGAAAGATTGACAGATGAATTCTTCCAGATGTGAAAGAAAAGCTGGTACCAATTCTACTAAAGCTATTCCAAAAAGTTGAGGAGGTGCAACTTCTCCCTTACTCATTCTACAATGCCAGCATCACCGTGATACTAAAACATGGAAAAGACACAATGAAGAAAGGAAATGACAGGCAAATCCATGATGAATATACATGCAAAAATCCCTAACAAAATACTAGCAAACTGAATTCAGCAGCACATTATAAACTTAATTTACCATGATCAAGTTGGCATCGTTCCTGGTATGCAAAGTCAGTTCACAAAACACAAATCAATAAATGTGATTCACCACATGCATAGAATTAAAAACAAAAACTATATGTTCATCTCAATCAACACATAAAAACTTTTGATAAAATCCAATATCCCTTCAAAATAAAAACCCTCAAGATACTAGGCATTGAAAGAACATACCTCAAAATAATAAGCAATACCTCAAAATGATAAGTATACCTCAAAATGATAAGTGTACCTCAAAATAATAAGAGCCCTTTATGATAAACCCACAGCCAACATTATACCGTATAGGCAAAAACTAGGAACATTCCCCTTTAGAACTGGATCAAGACAAGGATGTCACTCTTACCACTCCTATTCAACATAGCTTTAGAAGTCCTTGCCAGAGCAATCAAGCAGAAGAAAGGAAGAAATGGCATTCAAAAGAAAAGAGGAAGTCAAATTCTTTTTGTTTGTTTGTTTGTTTTTTGAGATGGAGTCTAGCTCTGTCACCCAGGCTGGAGTGCAGTGGTGCCACCCCGGTTCACCGCAAGCTCTGTCTCCTGGGTTCAAGCCATTGTCCTCCCTCAGACTCTCAAGTAGCTGGGATTACAGGTGCCCACCACCACGCCTGTCTAATCTTTTGTATTTTTAGTAGAGATGGGGTCTCACCATGTTAGCTAGGATGGTCTCAATCTCCTGACCTCATGATCTGCCTGCCTCAGCCTCCCAAAGTGCTTGGATTACAGGCGTGAGCCACCGCGCCCAGCTGAGGAAGTCAAACTCTTTTGCTGATGAGAAGATTCTATACACAGAAAACCATAAAGACTCTGTGAGAAGGCTCCAGGAACTGATAAATGACTTCAGTCAAGTTACAGGATACAGAAGCAATTTAAAAAAAAATCAGAAGCATTTCTATCCTCAATAACATTCAAGCTGAGAGCCAAATCAAAAATATAACACCAGTCACAATAACTGCAATAAAACTGAAATAAAATGCCTAGGAATGTATTTGACTAAGAAGGTAAAGCATCTCTACAAGGAAAACTACAAAACACTACTGAAAGAAATCGCAGATCAGAAAAACAAATGGATTTTCATGCTTATGTATTGGAAGAATCAGTGTTGTCAAACTGACTATATTGTCTAAAGCAATGCACAGGTTCAATGCTATTCCTATCAACCTGCCAATATCATTTTTCACAGAACTAGAAAAATATATTTAAAATTCATATGGAACCAAAAAAGAGCCCAGATAGCCAAAGCACTTCTAAGCAAAACCAACTAAGCCAGAGGCATCATATTACCTGGCTTCAAACTACACTAAAGGGCTACAATAACCAAAATAGCATGGAACTAGTACAAAAACAGACACAAAGACCAACTGAACAGAATAGAGAACTCGGAAATAAAATTGTACATCTAAAGCTGTCTGATTTTCAACAAAGTCAACAAAAATAAGAAATAGAGAAACAACTCCTTATTTGACAATTAGTGCTGAAACAAATGGCTAGCCATGTGCAGAAGAATCTAACTGAACCCTACCTTTCATCGTATACAAAAATTAACTCAATATGGATTAAAGATTTAAATGCAATATCATCAACTTGAAGATTCCTGGAAGAAAACCTAGGAAATGCCATTCTGGACATCAGTCTTAGGAAATAATTTATGACTACACCCTGAAAAGCAATTGCAACAAAAACAAAAGTTGAGGAGTAGGACTTGATTAAAGTAAACAGCTTCCACACAGCCAAAAAGCTATAAACAGAGTAAATACAGAACCTACAGAATGGAACAAAAATATTCACAATACACATCATCTCACAAAGGTCTAATATCCAGAGTCTATAAGGAATTTAATTATACAAGCAAAAAAAAAAAATTTTTTTAAGTGGGCAAAAGATGTTAACAGATACTTCTCAAATGTAGACATACAAATGACCAACAAACCTATGAAAAAGAGTTTAATAATCACTAATCATTAAACACCAGAGAAATTCAAATCAAAACCACAATGAGATATTTCACAGTAGTCAGAATGGCTATTATTAAAAGTCAAAAAGCACAAAAACTGACGAGACTTTATCTTAGTAAAGTCTTGTAAAGTGGATGTTTGTTCACAATGTTTAATTCTACCCCAGAAGAAAACAGAGATTAAAAGAACAAATTCATATTCTCTACATCATATAGTTAATATTTTAAAAGCTGGCATTCAAACCCGGCTCTTTTGATTCTGAATCCACTGTTCTTTTTTATTGTACCATGTTAAACGATTTATATGATTAAATAAACTATATTGTATGAGATACTTCTTATTTTTAAATTATCCTCTGTATTTTTCACTGATTTAAAGGACATTTATATTTGTCAACTTGACAAACATTTAATGTATTCCAAATATTATTCAGAGTAGAAAAAGCACTGTTGACTCCACAAATGCCTTGAAGTTTTAACATCTGATTTAGTATGCACGACACATATTTTTAGGTAAGTATCATTACATTATTTATCAGGGTATAGTAGTCAAAATGGCTTTTACCATATTACTAAAAGCAAGCTTGTGACATGATGATGTTACTTTAATCATTTAGAAGCATAAGCTGATGAAAGCAAGTTTTCTTTCCATAATAATTATTTAATGCAATATTGCATTAAAAATAAATCATTGTTTCTCTGATTTTTACTTTGTGATCATTTTCATACAACATAACTACTTTGTTGCATGCCTCATTTTCAAGTTATGTCTATTCTATTATTTTGTCTACTTCTTCAGGCGTGTTTTAATAGGTGCAACCAATTCACGTGTTTTTTAAATGGTATCAGTAAGCTATATTGATATTTGAATAATTGAAGCTAAAGAGCCAACAAGAAAGATAAAGAAAAGCATTTTAAAGTTAGTCCAGATCCACATTCTTCATAATAACTTATTCTGAGTATATCTTTGGCAACTAATCTCAGTGTTTTGGAGAATATCAGTCCTTTGTTTCTATGGCTACTCATCAGAGTCAGTTTATGAGTATATGTGTGTACATCTTTGGAGTTCAGAATAACGGGGTCCAGTACTTTTATAGTTCCAAACATGTCTTGCTAGATTTTTTCCTTTTTACTCCAGGTAAAATTTCACGATGTTTCTGACAGATGGAATGCGATTCTGAAATAATAGTAATTTACCTATGAGAAAACCTGTTTTTTGTATGTTTTGTATGTAAATTAAAAAGAGGCCACTTTCTAAGTATTAAAAGACAGTATAAGGAAATAATTGACAAAAGTTTATGCTTGTTCTTGCTCAACAAGGTTACCATTATTCCTCCATTTTGTGACTATGCAAATAAAAAGATAATAATGTACTTATAATTTAGACATGAAATGAAAGAGCCATGCTGAAAATTGCCATGCTTAAGACGATGAAATATTGTGGGAATACCGATGAAGCAAGAAAGATTTCCTCAACAAAGTTTCTTTCTGTATACTATTAAAGAGATTCTACAATCTATTTTTTCTCCTTTGATGAAGACGTTACTGATAAACTTTCATAACAGCATTTCAACACATGGTAGTTTACATTTTCTAAAAAAAATTAACCTAGACAGGGGAAGGACAAAGGGTGCATTTTTCCTTTACCGGCAAGTATGGAGGATTTTGCAGCACAACTCCTATGAATATTAACAATGCTGATTACTGATCCAGTAGACGATGACGGCTCATTCTCAGCAGTCACAGTCCATCACGTAGAGTCATATTTAGGGACTGTACCATTGCAAGTTATGGTTCTTGGGCACCCTGTAGCTTGCAGATTCTTGACACAAAAGACAGTTACAGTATATTTATAGCCTTTAAGGTCACTGATCATTGATATGATGGACCATTATGTCTCCGGAACGTGTCAGCTGTTGGAACTATTGGTCTATTAACAGAATCTCCCCTGCACTAAGCCACATACACTGTGAGTCCATCTGCCCAATATCTCTATGAAAGAATTGCTAGAATCTGTTCTGCATATCCATGCTAAAGTAATTTCAATTGGCACAGTGATGCTTCTGTGCATCTATCACGATTATACCTGAAAATCCTTGAGTATCTTTGCCACCTTCCTTATTAACAATCTAAAATATCATAGTAAATTATATTGTAACACACTGCTATCGCAGCCAACAGCAATATTTATTAAGTCTCTTCATTTACTCCTACATGAGGTAGATTGTTTCTTTTAAGTTTCACTTTTTATAAAAAGAGTTTTTGCAAAATAAAAGGCAATTTTGAAGAAAATTTCATTGTTGTTAAATTTTGGGGGAGAGTAATTATACAATTTTGGACGCACAGAAAATGTACTAAAACAATGCAGAATGTTCTATTTATTTTTCTGCCAGCTTCTACTTACACTGATGTTTTATATAACAATAAAATATTTTAAAAACCTTCAGCAATTAACCTTGGCCCAGCACTATTTACTAAAGCATAGACTTACTCCAAATTTAGTGGTTTTCTCATAATGTCCATATTTTTACTATGCCACTCATTATGCCAGGCATAATTTTTTTCCTCAAATTTACTACATCCCAACGCTCATCATTCTAAAAAGAATTTCTTTTAGCATATCTTGTTTCCCTCAGGGAAGCAAGAGGGAAGCAAATAACATGTTACAAGTAGTTCTGACTAATGCTTAAGGACCTGAGGCCTTCCAACAGCTCTGATTGAGTTTGAAAGTGGACCTCCTGAAGTCTGCCAACAGGCTCTTTTTCCTCAAGTTTATTTACTATTTTCCCTGCTTTGACTTAAAATCAATCAGTTCTCCAAGGAATCTTGACTCCTTTAATTGGAGAATTGTAGTTAGGAACTATGTTCTTGGAACCAGGTGTGCTCATTGCTATTGCGGTGTCACTGCTTCTATTCACAGAAGAGACACATGTATAATCACACATGCTTATACACAAAAATATACTTATTCCACTTTTTTTGTATTTTTATATATAAAATGAGTACATATTGATATACCACTGACTCCAATCTAGCACCACACCATTTATTCTAGCCTGTCCACTTTTTATTTACAATCTCTCTCTCTAAGAACTGTTTCTGAATTTTTAATTCATACCTTTATGAGAAATTTACCAACATACAACATATGTATGGCATCCTTTTCATCTTTAATCTTATAGTGTTCAGTCAAGTCCTGAATTGTCTTGAATAAACTCAAAACATGAGAATAAATCTGTAAATGCATTAACTATGTTGTATACCAGATTATCACACATTTAGTAGTTTGAAAAAAACTTTTAAAAAAATCTCTCGTATTTTGTAGGTCAGTCATCTGGGGTGGTTGAGCTGGATGCTTCTGATTCAATATGTTTCACAGGCCTGCAATCAAGACATCAACTGAGGCTGTAGTCATCCTAAGTTTCTATAAGGAATCCACTTACCAGCTCACTCAGGTGGCTGTGGGAAAGCCTCAAAAATGCACTTCCAGATTCCTCAAATGACTGTTGGAAGGCTTCAGAAGATCCACTTTCAAACTCACTCAGAGCTTGAAGGAAACAAGAAACAAAAAATATATTTGTAGTAAATCTCCTCTTGGTGAACATAGTACATATGTGTTCTCCACATATATACCATGTATTTTTAAACTATCAGATATCAAACATAATTTTTTTTTTATTTTGTATTTTTTTTTAAAGGCAGAGTCTTGCTCTGTCACCCAGGCTGGAGTGCAGTGATGCGCTCTCCTCTCACTGCCATCTCCGCCTCCCGGGTTGAAGTAATTCTCCCGCCTTAGCCCCCCAAGTAGCTGGGATTACAGGCATGTGCCACCATGCCTGGCTATTTTTTGTGTTTTTAGTGGAGACGGGGTTTCTCCATGTTGGCCAGGCTGGTCTCAAACTCCTGACCTCAAGTGATCCACCTGCCCCAGCTAGTGCTAAGATTACACTAGCTAATGTAATCCTAGTGATAGGATTACAGGCGTGAACCATTGTTCCTAGCCATATAATTTTTTTTAAAGACTCAATTATGTGCTATCTTTAAGAAACATATTTACATATAAAGATACTTTTCTGATAAAAGCAAAAGCATGCAAAAGTTATACTATGAGAACACTGAATACACATATAAAAATTAGAGTATCCATATTAATATTAGGCAATGTAAATGTCAGAGAAAGGAATATTCCAGGGATATAGCAGTACTTCTCATAATGATGAAGAGATCAATTTATCAAGAGGCTAAAACCAAACTAAATGTGTGTATACCTAATAACTGAGTTTAAAATTATTAATGAGGAAATTAAAAGAATAAACAGAACAATCTCATTTATAATGGAATATTTTAATACTTTTCACTTAATAATTGATTAAAATTACTTACTGAGAAATTTAGTAAGGATATACAACTTTTGAACAAAACTGTTAAGCAAATCGATCCAATTCTTTATAGATAACTCCACCCCAAAACACTAGAATACATATTTATTTTAATTGCATAAGTAACATTCAACAAGATAAAACATTTAATGCCAAAATGATTTTCAACTAATGTAAAATGACTGAAATTATTCACAGTATATTGAAATAATGTAATTAAACTAGAAATCAATAACAAAGATATTTGTCAAAATTCACAAATATCAGAAATGTAAATAAACATATAAGTGTCTAATAAGCCAAAAATCATAGAAGATATTAGAAAATATTTTAAATTTGATGTAAATAAAAATAGACCATATCAGAATTTATAAAATCTGTCAGAGTCACATTCATAGAACTAAACACTCATATTAGAAACTAATTGTTTAAATGAACGATCTAAATTTCAACCTCAAGAAACTAGAAAAAGAAAAGCAATCTTAACCAAAAATGCGAAGAAGGAAGAAAATAACGCACCTTAGAACATGCCTCTTTTCTATTTTTGGATTAATAATGGATGCAGAAAAAAAGCACTTGACAAAATTCAACACCCAATCATGATATAATTAAGAATAAAACAAACTTCCTCAACCTGATAAAGGGCATATACCCTGAATCTACAGCTGATATCATACTAAATATTGAAAGACTGCATCATTTCCCTATATTATCACTAGCAAGGCAAGGATTACCTGTCTCAACACATCTATTTCGCATTGAAATACAGGCCCTGGAGGTCTCATGTCTTGTCAGATACAGTTGCCCTTCTGCCAAAGACCTATGATCTAAAGATTAAAATTGTCTGCTTCATATTAACATTCTACAACAAAGGTACAGACGTAGCAACTTCAGGGCATTTTTCTTTGAAAAGGGAAATAAATATCACTGTTCTGTACAATATCTGACACCCAAGTGGACACATGACTGCTCTCTCGCGATCATTTCAATGACTTGGTTCCACCCTCTCAGCTCTTATTTTCTCTCATTAAATCCTTTTATTTTCCATGAGAAATAACCCATCTTTACAATTGATTTTCTAAATGTGCTTCCTATCCAAAAAAAACCTGTGATCTGCAGATCTTTATTAATTATCTACTATTTACTGTCTCTGTCCTATTCAGTTCAATTCTACAAGTCTTTCAAAAACCGTGTGTGATTTTTACAAAGCAATTTATAATATACTCTATTTGAAAGAAAGGACACAGGCACATTCTCTATTGGGAGCCAACCTCTACCTTGGGGTCGCTATGAGATGGCTGTAGGAGAAAACATGAGAGAATCTTAGAAGTTCTAAATTTCAACCCAAAGGTTAACCCGAGGGCCAAAGCAAATCCTTGAAAGCCCTTTTCTCTGCTGGAAATGGTCTATTAGGAACCACTTTAAATTTTTCCTGAGGATCAAATGGGTGTAATAGGTAAACACTTGGTTTTATCTTTATCTGAAAAATATTTTACTGAGAACAGTAGCGATTTCCTCCTTAACCAGAGGCCCTTTCCAAGTTAGAGAAACTTCTGCTTGGAGAGAGTTAGGATGATATATAGTTGTATTTTCTAACCCAGCTAACCTTATTCCTTTATATTTCCTCTACATTCTGCTCTACAACTGAATAATTCTTCCTTTAGCATATTTCTATTAACATCTTACAAATCTCGACTAAAAGAAACCAACCAATGCTTTCTACATACTGCCTGGAAATAGTCTCAGTCAGATCCATCTATTCATTAGGTACATTTTTCTACTTTTCATGTTATCACAGCTGAAAATTTTGTTAAAATTTCTGCCACTATATAACACTGTTTCTTTGCCTTCAGCTTCCAATTATTTTTCTTTTTCCTCCCTCCTTTAAGCTTTCACCAACAGACATGTTGGGAACCATCAAACTTCTGAAGTCTTCCTCCAAGCCCTGCTAGCTTTTCAGCTGCTCAATGCCAAAGCCAATGCTAAATATTTTAAGTTTTATTTGTAAATGCCTTACCTTCGGTTACAAATTGTGTTCCATATATCTATTGCTGAATTAAATATTCCAAAATTTTTTGTGGTTTAAAACAAAACCATTGTATTTTAACTCATGGATTCTATGTGAGTCAGGCATGTAGACAGACTCAGCTGGGATGCTTGT
>NW_012103821.1:1203725-1208568 GCF_000951045.1 Mandrillus leucophaeus
GGATTGTGAGAAAAACAAAATATGAAGCGACTAAGAAAAAACACCAAGAACAAATATGCCTTTCAAATATAATTATTTTATAAATCACTACCTACCAATAAATTAGAAAACCTAGCTAAAAATGTATATTTTGGGAAAAATATTAACTTTCAAACTATTGTAACAAAAAATTGATTAACCATAATTAGTAATATTTATATATAAACTAAATTATCTTAAATATCCCCACACTAGGTAGAGTTAGTAATCAACTTGTGCACAATTTTGAGAAACATTAAAATTTTCATTATATATTTTATAATAAAAATAAAAAAGAAAATTCTCCATTTCCTTTTTAGTGTCTATTAAAATATTGGCTTCAAATCCACACGTTGAGAGTGCACAAAATAAAATAAAAGTCCTATTCACACATGAAAGTAAAGTGATACAGTGATACAGTTTAGACAGATATACTTGTCTAAAATATAAGTGAACAATAACTAGCAGTCTATTACATAATTATAATCCATTTATATAATTATAAGTTAGATAAAGGTAAAGAAAAAAGTATCACAGAAATGCAAGGATACAAGACATACAAACAAAAAAAATCAAAAAAGAAATGCAAGGACGGCTGTGGTATAGAAACTCTGTCAATACAATTTATATTAATGAACTAAAAGATATTTTTTAAAGTATAATTTAAAAGTATAATTCATTTTATGGGCTGGAATAACAAGTTGAATTGCTAGAAAATTTATTTAATTTAAGGAAGTCAAAAATGAAGAAACAAAATAGAAAGGGAACAACAAAGAAAAGATAATGGTAGACACTATATTTAATTGTAGATATATTTCCCTACGATCATTTTAAAAAGAGAGGTCACCAATTATCAACAAAACTAAAAATCTGTAGCCAAAGAAAAGAAATATGAGAAATAAGGACTGAATGAGAAAATGGCAGAGAAAGAGCTAACACAAAGAATTAAAAAATCTTAGAATAAATGAGATAATCAACAATGCTCTAAAATACAAGATCAACCATAAAGTATTGTTTTTTTCTAGCATAAAAGCACACTAGAACTTATGTTAGAAAATAGTAATGTTTATATTTTCAGAAAATTCTGTGAATTTTCTTGGATTTAACTGTTCAAGATCTTTAGGAAAAAAAGAAATTTATTAACAAAAGTAAATGGCCTGACTAAATGTAAAAAATAAACGTAAAAACGTGAAAAACAAATGTAAAAAAGAATTCAGCACATATTCAATGTCTACTACATGCCAATTACTCCTTTGCATTTGGGGAAAACACATTTCATAAAACAGATATAACCAACTATGTTCATGTTCAGTTCTCTACGCCTTAACTTACTCATGAAAATAAATCCAAATAAAATGTCCGGATTATGAAAAACATATGTATATATAAAACACATCCTATGATTTGTATACAACACTACATTTTCATTAGTAGATGTAGAGGACTACTTACTCACAAACAGGGCGTTCCTGATAAGTCCTGCTCTTGCAAACGAAGCAGGGCATTCCCAATAAGTCCTGCTCTTGCAAAGGAAGCAGGGCGTTTACCTCCAATAAGTCCTGCTCTTGCAAACCAAGCAGGGCGTTGGGAGCTTGTTTATGTGTAAACATCTTGAAAATCCAGAAAGTCAGGGAAAGGTCAGAAAAACAACAATGTGTCTTGTGACTTGGCAACATTCCACAAATGACTGTATAAAATAAAGCAGAGCGCGCCATTCGCGGCGGCCGCCATGTTTGTCTTGTCTTGTGTGTTCATTCCTTTGTTTAGGAAACACGCGGACCCCTACAAATAGGTAAATAAGTTTGGAGAAAAAAATAGCACAGATGGTAAATTTACATCATATAAGAATTTTGGTATAAAGACTTAAAAACGAAAACAAAACCAAACAAAATGGGCTTGTGGATAAAAGACAATCAGAATAATAGGATATAAAAGACTAAAATCTGATTTCTCTGTATAGGAATATAATTTATGATAAAAGTATCACAAATAAATGGAGAAATGGCATGTTTAATAAATGGCATTGGAGATAATGACATATATAAAATAATAAAACTGTATCATAACTCTATAAACATTGTATAGAAAAGTTAACTATATGAATTATATACCTAAAGGAAAAGCAAACTATAAATTTTAAATGTAAATACATTTAAATTTAGATTTAAAAATCTAAATTTAAGAACATGAATATATATCTTTGTGGATGTGGAGAATGTGACTTACTAAATATTACAAAAGAAAGTATTAGTCAAATATTTGCTAAACTTGATTTAATGAAAATTAAGAATTGTTTTTCAGGAAAAGGGAAGGGAAAGTTAAAATTAATATATTAAAAACATTTATAGTTTGAATGTGCAACATAAACTGAAGAAAAACTATGTGTATATATACACATATGTATTTATATAGAGATATATATATCCATATATGTGTATATGTACGTATATACATATATACATATATGTGTATATGTATATGTGTGTGTGTATAAATATGTGTGTGTGTGTATATATATACACACACACAAACATATCTTTTTGAGACATTGTCTCACGCTGTCACTTAGGCTGGAGTGCAGTGGTGTGATCTTGGCTCACTACACCCTTGACCTTCCCGGCTCAAGAGATCCTCCCACCTCAGCCTCTCCAGTATGTGGGACTACAGGCATGCACCATCAGGCCTACCTAATTTTTTATATTTTTTGTAGAGATGAGGTTTTGCCATGTTGCCCAGGCTGGTCTTTAACTCCTTGACTGAAGAGATCTGCCTGTCTTGGCCTCTGAAAGTGCTGGGGTTACAGGCATGAGCCACTGCACGCAACCCTGAGGAAAAATGATTTTTATACACAAGGATTTCATGCAAATCCTGAAGAGATAATGATAGAAAAAAACTGCAAAGGTTAGAATAGTTGGTTTTCAGAATGCTGTGGACTGAAGGAACGTTTGTGTTTCAAAACTGATATGTTGAAAGCCCTAATTGTCAATGTGATGGTATTTGGAACTAGGGCCTTTGGGAGGTAATAAGAGCTAGTTAGGTCCCCTAATGGGATTAATGCCTTATAAAAAAAAAAAAAAAGGCAGCAGATATCTCTCTCTCTCTCCCACCCCTACTCTTTCTTTCTCTCTTCCCTTCTCTCCCTCTCTCTCTCTTTCTCTCTCTCTCTCTCTCTCCCCTCTGCACATAACAAGGAAAGACCATTTGAGGACAAATAAGGAAGAGTGCCCTCACCAAGAAACCAATCATCCTATCACCCTAATCTCACACTTCCGGCTTACAAAGCCACGAGAACTAAACTTGTTTTTGGGCCGCGGAGTTTATGGTCATTTGTTGTAGCACCTGAAAAATACTAAGACACAGAAAACCAATACAAAATTAAAAAAAAAAAAAAGTAGGGGGGCAGGCACAGTGGCACACGCCTCTAATCTGAGCACTTTGGGAGGTCGAGGTGGGCAGATCACAAGGTTAGGAGTTTGATACCATCCTGGCCAACATGGTGAAGCACCATCTCTACTAAAAATACAAAAATTGGCGGGGCGTGGTGGCACACGGCTGTAGTAATCCCAGCTGCTTGGGAGGCCTAGGCAGGAGAATTGCTTGAACCCAGGAAGTGGAGGTTGCAATGAGTCAAAATTGTGCCATTACACTCCAGACTGGGCAACAGAGCAAGACTCCATCTCAGGGAAGGGGGTGGGGGGAAGAAAAAATAAAAATAAAAAGAAGTGAAGAGATACTTGGTCACTCCAGAAATTAGTGAAATGCAAGCCAGCATAGCATTGAGATGCACCACACAAGCATCAAATTGACAAAATTAAAAAGTTGTCTCTAAACGTATCAAATAAAGAACATGCCTTCTTTTTCCAAAATTAAGGGGGAAAAGGTAGGAATGGCAAATGGAAATCGTTTTCATTTGTAAAAAAGTAAAAGTTGGAGGGAATTTGGTTTATGATCTGTCTCATCTAAATTCAACCAAATAGCACAGTTCCAAAATGGGGTGGGCCTTTATCACATGAAGGGATTGCCCAGGTAAGTTGTATAGCATGGAGAATCAGAGGAGAATCCCTGCTCCTTATGGGGTCACCTGTACCAAAGAGGAAAATGAGAGTAGCAGAATCAAGTAAATAATATCAGAACATAAATGAGTCCTTTATGCTTATACCATGTAATACAAATTTATACTGAAGGAATGATAAGATGACATCTTCTCTTTTGCGTAAAATAAATTACCCGAACAAATAGCAGAAAAATTGCCCTTATTATGTCAAACAAATTATATCACACATACACAGAAATCAAAACTATACAGGTGAAATAAATAGGTATTATATGGGGATGATGATTGTATTAACTTTTATTCAGTACTTTACATACATTCACACTCTGAAATGAATACATTTGAGCAAAAATAGGTGCAAAGATACAAAGTAGCTTGGCCACTTTCATTTTAGATTTATAACGTTAATTCCAGATTTCTCTTTTCCTGCTTAAAAGTTTTATGTTTTGCATTTCTTGGAAACCTAATCTATTGCTTAGATAGCAATAAGTGTGAATTAGAAAACTATTTCTCCAAAACATCGCTCATCTTCATTACTGTATACTACTGCCCTGTCCTTCTCTCTTCAATTCCCACTGTCAGAATTAAAATACAATTTATATAATATATATTGTATATACAATACAATATATAGAAATACAAATAATATTTATAATTATATTAAAATATAGTTTATAATAGTATTCATATATAAGAAGGAAATCCTGCCATTTTTGACAACATTGATGAAACTGGAGGCAATTATGCTAAGGGAAATACACCAGACATAGA
>NW_012103821.1:1209148-1218910 GCF_000951045.1 Mandrillus leucophaeus
TCCAGCCTCCAGAATTCTAAGAAATACATTCCTGTTGTTTAAGCTACCGAGTCTTAAGTGTTCAATTACTGGAAAAACAAGACTCTGGTTTTTGCGTGTTTGTTTTTGTTTATCCGAAAGAGGTTTATTATAGGCAAAGGAAACACAACAGCACCAGCAAGGAAAGGACATACATTGAAAATGGTTTAGAGATAGCAGGTACAAGTTTCCTCACTATATCACTGGGTCTTACAGGACAAACTTTGTCTCCAGTTCTTCAAGCCCGTTGTGATCAGAAAACTAGAAGTCCTCTCCTGCTGGATTTCTCTTATACTAAGCGGGTCGCAGAAATGCCTGACCTGCTTTCACAGTAGAACTCCCAGCTCTACCAAAGTCAATCACAAATCTAGCTGTTATTATCAAAAAATGCTGACATGCTAATGCATCCTGCCTCCAAAAGAGCTAACAGATTCATGATTATAGAACATCACCGATCTCTAGTTAATATATTCTGTATATTCTTAGCCAAAATTCACCATCATGCTTCTTCACACAAATCTGAAGATAAGCATGTGATCAACCCAGCACAGCTGGAATTAGCCCATGCTATTCACCATCTTTTAATAGTTAATATGCCCCGGGGAAATTTCAGCATGTATCGAATTATGTGTCCATGCAGCAAAAATTTATCCAGTAAGTCTATAAAGTTTTACACAGTTTATAATAAAGTAGGAATTTTTAAAAAAAAAAAAAGAAAAAAAGAAAAGAAAGAAAGAAAGAAAAGTCAAATAACCGTCTCTCCAGTTTCTCAGTGTGGTATCTTAGAAAATCACACTACTATCAGAAAGCCAGACAAGATTTATTTAACTAAAAGTATAATGTTACAAATGTTTTAATTTTTTTCTTTTATAAGCCTTATACCACAGATTTCAGCAAATGTTTATAGACTGCTGCAGAGTCTCTATAGAAATAAATTTTGAAGAAACTGATGGATTTTAAGATAAAAATCAGAAAAAATTAAAAAGAAACAAATAAATTATAATAATGACAAACCCACAGATATGTATAGCTGAATTTGCCAAATAAAAGGCAACAGGAAGTTTTCAGAGAAGTCTCAGAAACAGATTGTTTCATTCAGTATAATTTGGTTTTGCTGTTTATTATATGCAATGCTAACACATGAAAAATAATGTTACATTACTACACTTCTTGGTATTA
This sequence comes from Mandrillus leucophaeus, assembly GCF_000951045.1. Lineage (NCBI taxonomy): Eukaryota > Metazoa > Chordata > Mammalia > Primates > Cercopithecidae > Mandrillus > Mandrillus leucophaeus. Next base: position 1,210,346 of record NW_012103821.1, read on the forward strand.
CTATGGATTTAAATCTAAGTCAGGAGAAGATAATTTCCAGTTTACAAAACATTACTGAACTTTCTTTGACCCAGTTCAGTGGACAGTCACCAGAAATTCCTAATCTCATTTATGTCTTTCTGTTGTTGAAATGCATATTTTCCCCCAAAACCTATATATTGGAACCATCACCACTGGGAAGGTATTCGGGGCCTTTTGAAGGTGGTTAGGACAAACAGTGGATCACTCATGAATGGCATTAGTGCCCTCTTAAAAGAGAACGAATTGAACTCCCTTGCTCTTTCCACATGTGAGGATATAGATAGAAGGCACCATTCTGAATCAGACACCAAAAATGCTGGTTCCTAGATCTTGGACTTCCGGGTCTTCAGAACTCCAAGAAATAAAGTACCATTGTTTATAAACTGCTCAGTTTATAATTTTTTATACCAGCCCAAATGGACTGAGACACGTAAACATAAGCATGCCTTAACAATCGGAACAAATCCCAAGAATTATTTCACATTAACGGCTCATGTATTTCTCTTCCTTTGACTGGCTGTCTATAGGTTTCTATTTGTCTTGTTGACTATATTTCTCTTATTTCTATTCTTTTATACTTTTTTTTTTTTTTTTTTTTTTGAGACGAGTCTTTCTCTGTTGCCAGGCTGGAGTGCAGTAGTACAGCCTCAGTTTACTGCAATCTCCCTCTCTTGAGTTCAAGTGATTCTCATGCTTCAGCCTCCCAAGTAGCTGGAACTACAGGAAAGTGCCACTATGCCTGGCTAATTTTTGTATCTTTAATACAGGTAGGGTTTCGCCATGTTGTCCAGGCTTGTCTTGAACTCTCAGCCTCAAGTGATCTGCCTGCTTCAGCCTCCCAAAGTGTTGGGATTACAGGTGTGAGCCACCATGCTGGGCCTTGTTTTATTTTGTAATACAAGAAAAATATATGTGAACTACTGGAAAATATAGTAAGTTCTCTATTCCAAAAGCTCAAAATATAGAAATGGGAATACTTAATACTTCTCATTAAAATGGCAAAACAAGTTTTTCTTTTTCCTGAAATTGAGAGATTTATTTTCCCCCCAAGGCTAAAATCACTCTTGGTAGGAAATAAAGCTTCCTTATCACTCATTGTTCAAAGTATGAAATTTTGTTGCTTTAAATAAAATAATATAAAAATCATTCAGCCATGTACTGACAGCATGATTTTTAAGATGGTCTTGTTTGGAGACAATAGGAAAAGATAGGATAAAACGTTTATTTTAGATGGATGCAGAAGAGTAATTATCAATCACGTTTTATGAAATGAAAGTTCTCATTCTTCAAATGATCTTTAATATAAGATGGAATTTAAACATTGTGGTCAAAACCCACTTTCAAAACTGTAAGATATACAAATGAGAATGGGAGCTGGAAAGGTCACCAGCCTCTTTTATAAGACAAGCTAAACCTCTAAGAATTCACGATTCACTTTGCTTCTTTTCTATGTCTTGATTTAAGAATCCAATCAATGACTCAATCAACAATATTAAAGATCTACTATGTGTCTAGCATTATTTTTAGCAACTATAGGCACATCCATCTTAAAGCATGTCTACATCAGTAGCCAAAGCATTTTCGTTTGCACAGCAATAAAATATTTGTCAATAATAACTAAATAAATAGTAGTACTGAGTGAAACTCCAATTAAACCTTACTATATAAAGTGGAATGTCAGATTACAGTAAATATAAAGTTAGCTGAAGTACAAAAATAACTTATATATGATGTGTCATCTCATGAGAACCTTTATTTTTCCCAAAATTTTCCAAAAATGCAATCAGTGTCCAATCACAGATATGAAAAAAATTCCAGTGTCTTTTAAAATACTCTGTGATATTTTAACACCTTATGTCATGAGCATAATGACCTATGGAAAAAATGGTATTTACCCAAGGAAGTATGAGATTTTTAAATCTCATTATAAATTATCTGTAGGATTCAACTAACAGGAAACATAGCATCTAGACATTCACATCCCAAAACCATTTTCCCTTTAATCTTAAAATAACATTATATAACATACTAAACAAATGATGAAGAGTTTAAATAGTACTTACAATGTTTCAACTGGTAACATATACATTTTCTTCAATATTCTATGTCACCTTGGTAATTTAAAGAATGACATTGTATATATAACCAAGTTGGAAAATACTACTTATTTACCCCCATATTCATTTGTGTTTTTCCCCCCATAGAGTTGGAACTTTTCTCTTACCGTTGCTACAGTTCTGTGATTTCTCTATTGGGCATTGACTTAGCAATTTTTGGTGCAGCGTGCAATCTATCAGCTGCTTTACTATATCACATTACAATTTAGGTTCCATTTTGTCAGTTTTGCAACTATTCTGCTGTGGGATGTGATATCTCAAGACAATTCTGTACTTTTCCAAGCTATCTTACCACTTTGAAAGTGTTGTCAGAGGAAGTATTATTTGAAAAAGTCAGTCTGAATTATGCTGCTGCAAATCCGTGCTGCACAGCTAACACAAATTGATTTACCAGAAAGCTTGCTGCATTCCTAAGACATACAGCCACTAGAGCAGCTTAGAGAAATTATCGTTCACAAATAATATATTCAGATACAGCATGAGAAACTCACAGAATAAAGCTCTAATAACACTTCAGTACATTTAAGATATATTTTTATTACTAATTTGGAAGGAAAAGAAATGTTCTCTGTTTAAGTAATGAGGCATTATTAAAATTCATAAATTATTTACAACAATTGCTCTGGCAGTGAGAGAGAACTAGTGTTCTAGGAGATATATGGTTCTTTTAGAAAAAGGAAGGATTGAACCAAGGGCATTACCAGTCAAAAAAACAATGGTAGGTTTGACAAGGAGAGAAATTTCTGTATATACATTGTTATATTTTGTGTATTCTGTAGTTCGCCTTTACGTTCTTAACTTTGGGGATACCTGCACAAAACACACATGAAATCTCTTCAAAATGCAGGAACATTGTGTTGATGAGTCATTGAACGGGAACCTCGGGTATCAAATGAAGATGATTTGGCCTCTAACTAGGAGTTACCATTCATCTATGTGTGCCAGCTCCCTTCACCCACTCGAAGGAGCTGGATATAAATTCAGTAAATCCAAGGAGTTAAGGCTGTCATGCTATTAGAAGGATGATAATTTATTAAAAGAGTGTTTAATAATCTGCAATTTTTCTTTTATTGTCACTTATTTGTTTGGGGCTCCATTTTCCTTGATAAATAATCTTCAATGTTAAACAGAAATTTAAAAAATACCCAAGAGTTATTAGGTTGGATTTTGGCGGTAGCCTTAAGCACTGTTATTCTAGTACATGCCTGAAAATGGGTATTCCAAAATAAGTAAATAAACAAACAAATAAGTACATAATTATAATAGTGCTCTAATTTATAAAATTTGCCAATTTCCATAGTGTAAATACCCTGCCATGACAGTTTCAAGCTACCAATCCAATATCATTGATCGTGTTTCTGGTGGAAATGGAATAGAGCATATAATGGGCCTTGGGTATCCCCTTAGGTGAGGAAAAATAGGTTCTTGTAAATCTAGGTGGCCTCAGTTGGGTGAGTAGGAAGATACTTTTTGTAGAGAACAAAAGCTTTACCATTGGGTTAAATGGTAAACTGAGTTAAAACTGGATGATGAAGTAGATTCTTGCATAAGACCCATATAAAGCGATACTTTTCAATCTCATGAATGTCTAAGAAAATATCAATAGTCTGTGTGATGAAACATAATTTTTTTATTATGTAGAACCATTCCACTCTTTAATCCTCACTGAATTTTCTAAAAAAAGTAAATCAAGGGAAGGTTATACTTGGTATTGTTTAGAACTTTAAAAGGGGTCATTCAATATGTACAAAAATTACATTAACAAAAATAACATTATTCATGGTATTTTAGTTTCCAATAAAATCACACCTCTATGAGCCACTTGTCCTGTCCCATAAATGCCTCTCCACAATATATAATACTATACCTGCGTTTCATTCCCATTTGTTGTGTACCAACAAATGTATTATCTTCCTTATTTAAGCTTCCATTCTCCATGTTCCGTGAAAAAACAAAGGGAAATAATCACCATTTTCCTACTCAACTTCCAGTTGAAAGAGTACTGATTTTTAAAAAATAGGCTCTATTTTTTAGGGAGTTTTAAAGTTAACAGAAAAAAAGACCAGAAAGTATACAGAATTCCATATACCACCTCTCTCCTCATCACCCTTTGTTTCCTCAATTATTAACATGTTGCATTAATGTGAGGTGTTTGTTAAAACTGATGAATTAATATCAATACATTATTATCACACAAAGTCCATACTTTATATTAGAGTTCATTGTTTATGTTCACTGTTCATTGAACTGTCAAAATCAATGGATTTTGATAAATGCATGTCAGATAGTAAGTGATATATTATGATATGGAATAGTTTCACTGCCCTAAAAATCATCTATGATCCACCGATTTCTCTCTCCTTTCTTCCCCTTTCAGGTTGCTTCCCTAGCAACTACTCATATTTTTACTGTCTCCACAGTTTTTCCTTTTCCAGAATACAGCTGGACTCATGCTCTGTTGTCTTTAGAGACTGACATTTCATTTAGTAATATGCATTTAAGTTTTCTTCCTGTCTTTTCCATGCTCAATAACTCATTTCTGTTTATTGTTATATAGTATTTCTTTTTCTGGATGTACCACAATTGTTTACCCATTCGCTTATAGAAGTACACGTTGGTTGTTTCCAATCTGGGGCAAATATGAAGAAGGCTACTGTAAATATTCATGTGAATGTTTTTGTGGACATCAGTTTTCAACTCATTTGAAAAAGTCACAAAGATCATGATTGCTGGATCTTTTGATAAACCAATCTTTACTCTTGTAAGAAAATGTCAAACTTTCCTCTAAAGCAACTGTATCATTTTGTTTTCCTACCATCAGTGAATGAGAGTTCCTGTTTCTCCAAATTCTCAGGAACATATAGAGTCATCAGTGTTTTAGGTTTCGGCCATTCTAATAGGTATGTTTTAATTTGCAATTTCCAACTACATATAATTTTGAGCATCTTTCCAAATGCTTATTTGCCTTCTGTATATCTTATTGGGTTAACTGTCTCTTCACATCTTGCCCATTTGTTAACTGGGTTGTTCGTTTTATAATGGTGGAGTCATAGTAGATTTTGTATAGTTTGGATACCAGTTCAACATCAGGTTTGTGTTTTGCAACATTTTTTCCCATTCTGTGGCTTGTCTTTTCATTCTTTTAACACAGTTTATTTTTTTTTCAGAGTAGAATTATTTACTTTTAAATTTCTAATAAAGTCCACATTATTTTTTTCTCTCATGGGTCGTGTTTTTTTATTTATTTAAATTTTATTGATATATAACATTTACATATTTGTGGTCTAAATGTGATATTTTGTTACATACATAGAATGTTTTATGATATAGCCAGGGTATTTGGAGTATCCAAATATATGTAAGTATTTATCATTTTTATGTTTTGGGAACAATTTAAGTTCTCCTTTGTAGTGACTTTGAAATATACAATATATTGTTGTTAACTATAGTCATTTTATTCTGCTGTTAAATATTAGACCTAGTAACTTCTGTCAAACTATGTTTGTTCCCATTAATCAACCTCTCTTCATTCCTCTCTCCCACTCACATGCTTTTTGCAGCCTCTATTATCTTTCATTCTACTCCTATCTCCATGTAATCAAGTATTTTAGCTCCCACATATGAGTGAGAATATGTGACATTAGCCTTTCTGTGGTTGGCTTATTTCACTTAATAAAATGACCTCCAGTTCCACCCATATTACTGTAAATGACATAATTTTATTCTTTTTATAGCTGAATAGTATTCTATTGCATATAGTTATTACATTTTATTTATCCACTCATCTGTTGATAGACACTTAGGTGAATTGCTTATATTTGACACTGTGAGTAATGCTGCAATAAACATGTAAACGCAGGTAGCCCTTTGATATACTGATGTTTTTTTCCTTTGGATAGATACCCAATAGTGGGATTTCTGGATTGTATGGTAGTTGTAGTTTTAGATTTTTGAAAAATCTCCATACTATTTTTATAGTGGCTGTACTAATTTTCATTCCAACTAAATATGTGTAAGAAAAGTTCCCTTTTCTCTGTTTGGATGCCAGGATCTGTTACTTTTTGGTTTTTGATAAATGACACTCTAACTGGGGTATGGTAAGATGATATCTTATTGTAATTTTTTTTTTTTTTTTTTTAGACAGAGTCTCACTCTGTCACCCAGGCTGGAGTGCAATGGCATGATCTCAGCTCACTGCAACCTCCGCCTCCCGGGTTCAAGAAGTTCTCCTGCCTCAGCCTCCTGAGTAGCTAGGGTTACAGGCACACACCATCATGCCCAGTTAATTTTTGTACTTTTAGTAGAGATGGGGTTTCACCAAGTTGGTCAGGTTGGTCTTGAACTCTCCCTGCCTCAGCCTCCCAAAGTGCTGGGATTATAGGCGTGAGCCACCGCGCCCTGCCTATTGTAATTTAAATTCGCATTTTCCTGACCATTAGTGATGTTGAGCATTTTTTGTTTCATATAACTGATGGCCATTTATTTTTCTTCTTTTGAGAAATGCCTGTTCATTCCATTTGCCCACTTTTCCATTTGTAGTTTTTCTGAGCTATTTGAATTTCTTTTATATTCTGGATATTAGTCCCTTGTCAGATGAATCGTATGCAAATATTTTCTCCCATTAAAACAGTTGTCTTTTCATTCTGTTAAATTTTTATTTTGGTTTGTAGAGGATTTTTAGTTTAATATAGTCCATTTGTCTATTTTTGGTTTTGTCACCTGCACTTTTGAGGTCTTAGTCATAAAATCTTTGCCAATATCAGTAAAGTTTTTGCTCTATGTTTCCCACTAGCATTTTTGTAGTTTAAGGTCTTCTATTTAAGTCTTAAATTCATCTTGGTTAATTTTTGTATATGGTGAGAGAGAGAGATCCAGTTTTATTCTTCTACATAGATATCCAATTTTCACTGCCATATTTATTGAGGAGGGCATTCTTTCCCCAGTGTATGTTCTTGGTGACTTTGTCCACAATCCTTTGATTATAAATATGTGGCTTTATTACTGGGTCCCCTATTCTGTTCCATTGGTTTATGTATCTGTTTTTACATCAACACTATGTTGTTTTGGTCACTATAGCCTTGTAATATATTTTGAAGGCAGGTAGTGTGATGCTTTCTTCATTTGTTCAGGATTGTTTTGGTTATTCAGGCTTTTATTTTATTTTATACAAAATGTTAGTTTTTTTTTTTCTACTTCTATGAAAAATAACACGGATACTATGATAGAGATTGCATTTAAACTATGGATTAGTTTGGGCAGTATGGACATTTAAACAATACGAATTTGTCTAATCCATGAGCATGGTATGTCTTTCCATATATTTGTGTCTTTACTTTCTTTCATCTGTGCTTTGTATCTTTTTTTTAGAGGCCTTTTATGTTTTTAATTAAAGGAGACTTTCTCTCCCTTTAAATCTAATATTTGTTTTTTTAATCTGGGTTCTCCTGAGTTGGATGCAAGTATATTTAGAATTGTTACATTCTCTTGCTGAATTGATCCCTATATTATCATATAATGACCTTCTTTGTCTTTTTTTACTATTTCTATTGCACATGAAATATTATTTTTTCTCTTTTATTTCAGTCTGTATGTGTCTTTACAGGTGAAATAAGTTTCTTTTAGGCATCATATGGTTGGTTCATGTTTCTATTAATTCAGCAAGTCTATACTTTTTAAGTGTGAAGTTTAATCTGTTTTCATTCAAGGTTATTACTGATATGTGAGAGCTTTTTCCTGTAATATTATTAATTGATTTCTGATTGTCTTGTATATTGTTTGTTTCTCTTTTTCTCTCTTATTTATTATTGTGATTTTGTGGTTTTCTGTAGTGGTATCATTTCAGTCTTTTCTTTATGTGTTTGCTCTACCAATGTAGCTTATATTTTCATGTGTTCTTATGATGATAGATGATGTTCTTTAGCTTCTGGGTGTAGGACTTAAGCATTTCTTGCAGAACTGATCTAGTGGTGATAAATTTCCTCAGCTTTTATTTATCTAGAAAAAAATATTTCTTCAAGTATAAAGAATAATTTTGCTGGGTATAGTATCCTTGGCTGGCTTTTGTTTTTCCTTCAACACTCTTAATGTATCATTTTTTGCCAAGGAGGTTTCTTCTTCTTCAAAAAAAAAAATGCTATTAGTCCGATAGGCATTCCTTTACAAGTGACTGGAAGCTTCTCTTTTGCTATTTTTAGAATTCTGTATTTGTCTTTGACTTTTGACATTTTAAATATAATGTGCTGTGGAGAAGACTTTGTTGAATTGTATCTGTGAGATTCTCTGGGCTTTCTGTATCTATATGTATAAAGGTCTTGCTAGACTTTGCAAGTTTTCATCTATTATTTGGTTAAATAGCTTTTCCAATCTTTTAATTTTTATCTTCTGGAACAGCTAAGATTTGAATATTTGGTGCTTTATAGTGTCTTAT